>NW_028232000.1:7500-27500 GCF_054491065.1 Syngnathus leptorhynchus
CACGTTTGGGGCCGGTGGCGACCCGCAGGACGGCCGACAACTCGCTCGTTTGGCGGGGCGATGCAAGGTTAGGCGAACTGGGCGGTAACTCGGGTTAGTCGAGGGGACTTCGCGGTGGACAGGGGGGTGCGAATCCGGCCGGGCGGCCCTTCGATGGAGCCTGGTGCAGGGACATTCAATGGGATGAGCCGCGCTCGCCGCGGAACCTTCGAGCGCCGCTACTCAGCAAGTAAACGAGAGGGAGCTGCGCCCGGCCTCGTAAGACGCCTCTTCTCCGGTGCGAGCGCCCCGACGCCGCTGGCCGCCGCCGCCGCCTTGCCGCTATCCCGCCGCGCGTTTGGGGAGGGAGGGCGACCCGTAGGACGGCCCGCCGACTACACGACCGTTTGGCAGAGCGAGTGCAAGGTTAGGCGAGCTGGGCGGTAACTCGGGTTAGTCTGGGGAGACTCGCGGTGGACAGGGTGGCGCGAATCCGGCCGGGCGGCCCCATCGATTAAGCATTGGTAGGGAGCCGAGGATGAGCCGTGCGAAGTGGCCTCGGAGGCGGTCCGTGGGGGACGACGGGGGGGGACGGGCGTCGGCCCTCCGGCCCGAGCAGAGAACGTTCGGTCACCCAAGCGGGAATCTGCGCCCCGGCCCGAGTCGGACTCGGTCGGTGCGGCCCGCTGAGGCCCTCAACTATTCCCGTACGCGGGGGTCGGGAGCTGCGGCGCTGCGCCGGCGACTTACCCGCGCGAGGCACGCACTGCGTGCGGCCAGGATGCGGAGTTGGATCGGCGCTGGTTGGGAACCCTCGGGGAACGAAGGCGGACGGCGGCCAGCCGGCGCCGACGAACCCGTCGGGGAGGGGGCTGGTGGCAGGCGCGATCGGCACTATTGCTGACTGCCGGGAGGGAAGCTGCGCCCCGGCCGAGTCAGACTCAGCCGTTGCGGCCCCCCCGAGCCCGCAGCGCGTAGCGCGGAAGCCATACGCCCCCCCGATGCGGAGCGACAGACGCCCCCGCGACCGCGGTTGGTCGGGAAGGCTTTTCGGATAGAGGTCGGACGGTGTGTGTGTGGACGGCTTCCCGTGGTGCCGCCGCTATCAAGCCGGAGGGTTTGAGAAACGACATTCGCGGAAGGACCGGCGCGGCCGGCGGACGCTCGCACGCGCGGCGCCCGACACTCAGCCGCTCGCTCGGCCTCCGTGGATCGTGGCTAGGTGGGATGGATGCCAAACCGGGTCGTCTCGGTCTCGCCGCAGTACGGTCGCGCCGGGGCCTGCGGGGCGGCGCGGGGAGCGCACGCTCACGCGGCGGCCGGGGCGCTAGAGTGCGACCCGCAGTGGGTAGGAACCGTCCACCCGACGTCGGACGAGCCGAGGCCGATGGAGGCCCTACCAAGGCGGGTCATGAGTGCCAGTCGGTCAGTTGGGTGAGGGGGTACTCGGAGGCCCGCCGGGAGCAGACGGGCGACCGGGGATGGGGGGCGTACGCGGGCGGGCGCCGGGAGAAGACGGCCCGTCCGGGGTCGAATCTCGGCCTGTGTTTTCGGAGCCGGCCGGGCATCACGCTCCCTCCTTGGATGGACAACATTCGTAGTTGACACTTTGTGTCATTTTATCCGAGCGGGCGGGCGCCTCGAGAGGCGGACCGTCCGGGGCGACTCTCGGCCTGTGTTTTCGGAGCCGGCCGGGCCTCACGCTCCCTCCTTGGATGGACAACATTCGTAGTTGACACTTTGTGTCATTTTATCCGAGCGGGCGGGCGCCGCGAGGCGGACCGTCCGGGGCGACTCTCGGCCTGTGTTTAAGGAGCCGGCCGGGCATCACGCTCCTTCCTTGGATGGACAACATTCGCAGTTGACACTTTGTGTCATTTTATCCGAGCAGACGGGCGCCGCGAGGCGGACCGTCCGGGGCGACTCTCGGCCTGTGTTTTCGGAGCCGGCCGGGCATCACGCTCCCTCCTTGGATGGACAACATTCGTAGTTGACACTTTGTGTCATTTTATCCGAGCAGACGGGCGCCGCGAGGCGACCGTCCGGGGCGACTCTCGGCCTGTGTTTAAGGAGCCGGCCGGGCATCACGCTCCTTCCTTGGATGGACAACATTCGTAGTTGACACTTTGTGTCATTTTATCCGAGCGGGCGGGCGCCGCGAGGCGGACCGTCCGGGGCGACTCTCGGCCTGTGTTTAAGGAGCCGGCCGGGCATCACGCTCCTTCCTTGGATGGACAACATTCGCAGTTGACACTTTGTGTCATTTTATCCGAGCAGACGGGCGCCGCGAGGCGGACCGTCCGGGGCGACTCTCGGCCTGTGTTTTCGGAGCCGGCCGGGCATCACGCTCCCTCCTTGGATGGACAACATTCGTAGTTGACACTTTGTGTCATTTTATCCGAGCAGACGGGCGCCGCGAGGCGACCGTCCGGGGCGACTCTCGGCCTGTGTTTAAGGAGCCGGCCGGGCATCACGCTCCTTCCTTGGATGGACAACATTCGTAGTTGACACTTTGTGTCATTTTATCCGAGCGGGCGGGCGCCGCGAGGCGGACCGTCCGGGGCGACTCTCGGCCTGTGTTTAAGGAGCCGGCCGGGCATCACGCTCCTTCCTTGGATGGACAACATTCGCAGTTGACACTTTGTGTCATTTTATCCGAGCAGACGGGCGCCGCGAGGCGGACCGTCCGGGGCGACTCTCGGCCTGTGTTTTCGGAGCCGGCCGGGCATCACGCTCCCTCCTTGGATGGACAACATTCGTAGTTGACACTTTGTGTCATTTTATCCGAGCAGACGGGCGCCGCGAGGCGGACCGTCCGGGGCGACTCTCGGCCTGTGTTTAAGGAGCCGGCCGGGCATCACGCTCCTTCCTTGGATGGACAACATTCGCAGTTGACACTTTGTGTCATTTTGTTCGGCCTGTGTTTAAGGAGGCGGCCGTCCTCCACTCGGTCCGTGTTTAAGGAGCGACACTCGCGCTCCGGTTCGGCCTGTATTTAGGGAGGCGGCCGTCCTCCGCTTGGTCTGTGTTAAGGGCGACACTCTGTCCATGTTTGAGGAGCCTGGCCCTGACGCTCCTCTCCGGCCTGTGTTTAAGGAGGCGGCCGTCCTCCCCTTGGTCCGTGTTAAGGGCGACACTCGGTCCATGTTTGAGGAGCCTGGCCCTGACGCTCCTCTCCGGCCTGTGTTTAAGGAGGCGGCCGTCCTCCCCTTGGTCCGTGTTAAGGGCGACACTCGGTCCATGTTTGAGGAGCCTGGCCCTGACGCTCCTCTCCGGCCTGTGTTTAAGGAGGCGGCCGTCCTCCCCTTGGTCCGTGTTAAGGGCGACACTCGGTCCATGTTTGAGGAGCCTGGCCCTGACGCTCCTCTCCGGCCTGTGTTTAAGGAGGCGGCCGTCCTCCCCTTGGTCCGTGTTAAGGGCGACACTCGGTCCATGTTTGAGGAGCCTGGCCCTGACGCTCCTCTCCGGCCTGTGTTTAAGGAGGCGGCCGTCCTCCCCTTGGTCCGTGTTAAGGGCGACACTCGGTCCATGTTTGAGGAGCCTGGCCCTGACGCTCCTCTCCGGCCTGTGTTTAAGGAGGCGGCCGTCCTCCCCTTGGTCCGTGTTAAGGGCGACACTCGGTCCATGTTTGAGGAGCCTGGCCCTGACGCTCCTCTCCGGCCTGTGTTTAAGGAGGCGGCCGTCCTCCCCTTGGTCTGTGTTAAGGGCGACACTCGGTCCATGTTTGAGGAGCCTGGCCCTGACGCTCCTCTCCGGCCTGTGTTTAAGGAGGCGGCCGTCCTCCCCTTGGTCTGTGTTAAGGGCGACACTCGGTCCATGTTTGAGGAGCCTGGCCCTGACGCTCCTCTCCGGCCTGTGTTTAAGGAGGCGGCCGTCCTCCCCTTGGTCTGTGTTAAGGGCGACACTCGGTCCGTGTTTAAGGAGCGGCCCTCGCGCTCCGGTTCGGCCTGTATTTAGGGAGGCGGCCGTCCTCCGCTTGGTCTGTGTTAAGGGCGACACTCGGTCCGTGTTTAAGGAGCCGGCCCTGACGCTCCTCTTCGGCCTGTGTTTAAGGAGGCGGCCGTCCTCCACTTCCTTCCATGCACCACCACATTCGCAGTTGACACTTTGCCATTTTTTCAGAGAGGTGACACTTAGTCGTTTTTTCGAAAGTTGACACTTAGTCGTTTTTTCGAAAGTTGACACTTTGCCGTTTTTTCAGAGAGGCGACACTTAGTCGTTTTTTCGAAAGTTGACACTTAGCCGTTTTTTCGAAAGTTGACACTTAGCCGTTTTTTCGAAAGTTGACACTTAGCCGTTTTTTCGAAAGTTGACACTTAGTCACTTTTTCGCCACAGTGACACCTCCAGCGCGTGCCACGGCGCTTTTCAGGTCTTCTATCCGACCTTGTGCTGTCGAGGACGGCGTGTCCGACGCCGTGGGGAGACCAGCACCATCTCCTCCATACTCGTAAACGGGGTGCTTTGGAAAACGGGGGGAAAGTCGATGAGTACACTGACTACTGGGACCATTTCATTGTACTCTGGCGCACCTGAAGACCAAAAAAGGTACTGCACCTTAGCCCGGGTACCTCACCCCCTGGTACCTCGAGGAGAACTTAGAAAAATTTCGACAAATTTTTGGTGAGCTCCAGGGAGAGAGGCTGATTTTTCGCTTTTTGAGGCCGACCGCCGAACCGGCGCGGGGCGGACTCACAAGCCCCGCAGAGCCGTGGGCACTTAGTCGTTTTTTCAGAGAGGCGACACTTAGTCGTTTTTTCAGAGGCGACACTTAGTCGTTTTTTCGAAAGTTGACACTTAGCCGTTTTTTCGAAAGTCGACACTTAGCCGTTTTTTTGGAAAGTTGACACTTAGTCGTTTTTTCGAAAGTTGACACTTAGTCGTTTTTTCGCCACAATTGGCTCTGAGCTCCAGGGGGAGAGCCTGGTTTTGCCTTATTTCAGGCCGGCTGGGGAACCGGCGCGGGTCGGATGCACGAGCCCGGCAGAGCCGTGGGCACTTAGAAAATTTTCGCCGATTAAGCTGGGACCTCCAGGCGGAGACCGGCATTCCTCGTCCTCGGGGTTCGACCCAGGAACCGGCGCTGGGCAGACGCCGTAGCCACGCAGAGCCGTGGGCACTTAGAAAATATTCGCCAAGTTGGCTCTGAGCTCCAGGCGGAGAGGCTGGTTTTGCCTTATTTCAGGCCGGCTGGGGAACCGGCGCGGGTCGGATGCACGAGCCCGCAGAGCCGTGGGCACTTTGCCATTTTCTCAGAGTCGACACTTAGTCGTTTTTTCAGAGAGGCGACACTCTGTCGTTTTTTCGAAAGTTGACACTTTGCCGTTTTTTCAGAGAGGCGACACTTAGCCGTTTTTTCGAAAGTTGACACTTAGCCGTTTTTTCGAAAGTCGACACTTAGCCGTTTTTTCAGAGATGTGACACTTTGCCGTTTTTTCGAAAGTCGACACTTAGCCGTTTTTTCAGAGATGTGACACTTAGAAACTTTTTGCCAAGTTGGCTGTGAGCTCCAGGAGGAGACCGTTATTTTTCGTCATTCGAGGCCGACTGCGGAACCGGCGCTGGGCGGACGCCAAAGCTCGGCAGGGCCGTGGGCACTTAGAAACTTTTTGCCAAGTTGGCTGTGAGCTCCAGGAGGAGACCGTTATTTTTCGTCATTCGAGGCCGACTGCGGAACCGGCGCTGGGCGGACGCCAAAGCTCGGCAGGGCCGTGGGCACTTAGAAACTTTTTGCCAAGTTGGCTGTGAGCTCCAGGAGGAGACCGTTATTTTTCGTCATTCGAGGCCGACTGCGGAACCGGCGCTGGGCGGACGCCAAAGCTCGGCAGGGCCGTGGGCACTTAGAAACTTTTTGCCAAGTTGGCTGTGAGCTCCAGGAGGAGACCGTTATTTTTCGTTATTCGAGGCCGACTGCGGAACCGGCGCTGGGCGGACGCCAAAGCTCGGCAGGGCCGTGGGCACTTAGAAACTTTTTGCCAAGTTGGCTGTGAGCTCCAGGAGGAGACCGTTATTTTTCGTCATTCGAGGCCGACTGCGGAACCGGCGCTGGGCGGACGTCAAAGCTCGGCAGGGCCGTGGGCACTTAGAAACTTTTTGCCAAGTTGGCTGTGAGCTCCAGGAGGAGACCGTTATTTTTCGTCATTCGAGGCCGACTGCGGAACCGGCGCTGGGCGGACGCCAAAGCTCGGCAGGGCCGTGGGCACTTAGAAACTTTTTGCCAAGTTGGCTGTGAGCTCCAGGAGGAGACCGTTATTTTTCGTCATTCGAGGCCGACTGCGGAACCGGCGCTGAGCGGACGCCAAAGCTCGGCAGGGCCGTGGGCACTTAGAAACTTTTTGCCAAGTTGGCTGTGAGCTCCAGGAGGAGACCGTTATTTTTCGTCATTCGAGGCCGACTGCGGAACCGGCGCTGGGCGGACGCCAAAGCTCGGCAGGGCCGTGGGCACTTAGAAACTTTTTGCCAAGTTGGCTGTGAGCTCCAGGAGGAGACCGTTATTTTTCGTCATTCGAGGCCGACTGCGGAACCGGCGCTGGGCGGACGCCAAAGCTCGGCAGGGCCGTGGGCACTTAGAAACTTTTTGCCAAGTTGGCTGTGAGCTCCAGGAGGAGACCGTTATTTTTCGTCATTCGAGGCCGACTGCGGAACCGGCGCTGGGCGGACGCCAAAGCTCGGCAGGGCCGTGGGCACTTAGAAACTTTTTGCCAAGTTGGCTGTGAGCTCCAGGAGGAGACCGTTATTTTTCGTCATTCGAGGCCGACTGCGGAACCGGCGCTGGGCGGACGCCAAAGCTCGGCAGGGCCGTGGGCACTTAGAAACTTTTTGCCAAGTTGGCTGTGAGCTCCAGGAGGAGACCGTTATTTTTCGTCATTCGAGGCCGACTGCGGAACCGGCGCTGGGCGGACGCCAAAGCTCGGCAGGGCCGTGGGCACTTAGAAACTTTTTGCCAAGTTGGCTGTGAGCTCCAGGAGGAGACCGTCATTTTTCGTCATTCGAGGCCGACTGCGGCACCGGCGCTGAGCGGACGCCAAAGCTCGGCAGGGCCGTGGGCACTTAGAAACTTTTTGCCAAGTTGGCTGTGAGCTCCAGGAGGAGACCGTTATTTTTCGTCATTCGAGGCCGACTGCGGAACCGGCGCTGGGCGGACGCCAAAGCTCGGCAGGGCCGTGGGCACTTAGAAACTTTTTGCCAAGTTGGCTGTGAGCTCCAGGAGGAGACCGTCATTTTTCGTCATTCGAGGCCGACTGCGGCACCGGCGCTGAGCGGACGCCAAAGCTCGGCAGGGCCGTGGGCACTTTGCCACTTTTTCGCCACAATTGGCTGTGAGCTCCAGGAGGAGACCGTTATTTTTCGTCATTCTAGGCCGGTTGCAGAACCGGCGCGGCTCGGATGCACGAGCCCGCAGAGCCGTGGGCACTTAGAAAAATTTCAGAGAGGCGACACTTTGCCATTTTTTCAGAGAGGTGACACTTAGTCGTTTTTTCGAAAGTTGACACTTAGCCGTTTTTTCGAAAGTTGACACTTAGTCGTTTTTTCGAAAGTTGACACTTAGTCGTTTTTTCGCCAAAGTGCCCACCTCCAGCGCGTGCCACGGCGCTTTCCAGGTCTTCTATCCGACCTTGTGCTGTCGAGGACGGCGTGTCCGACGCCGTGGGGAGACCAGCACCATCTCCTCCATACTCGTAAACGAGGTGCTTTGGAAAACGGGGGGAAAGTCGATGAGTACACTGACTACTGGGACCATTTCATTGTACTCTGGCGCACCTGAAGACCAAAAAAGGTACTGCACCTTAGCCCGGGTACCTCACCCCCTGGTACCTCGAGGTGAGCTCCAGGGAGAGAGGCTGATTTTTTGCTTTTTGAGGCCGACCACCGAACCGGCGCGGGGCGGACTCACAAGCCCCGCAGAGCCGTGGGCACTTAGTCGTTTTTTCGAAAGTTGACACTTAGTCGTTTTTTCGCCGATTTTGCTGGGACCTCCAGGCGAGGACCGGCGTTTTTCGTCTTCCGGGTCCGACCCGGGAACCAGCGCCGAGCGGACACATTCGCTCGCTAGTGCCGTTGGCACTTAGAAAATTTTTCGTTTGTCATGAGCTCCGGGCGGAGACCGGCGTTTTTCGTCTTCCGGGTCCGACCCGGGAACCAGCGCCGAGCGGACACATTCGCTCGCAAGTGCCGTTGGCACTTAGAAAATTTTTCGTTTGTCATGAGCTCCGGGCGGAGAGCGGCGTTTTTCGTCTTCCGGGTTCGACCCGGGAACCAGCGCCGAGCGGACACATTCGCTCGCTAGTGCCGTTGGCACTTAGAAAATTTTTCGTTTGTCATGAGCTCCGGGCGGAGACCGGCGTTTTTTGTCTTCCGGGTTCGACCCGGGAACCAGCGCCGAGCGGACACATTCGCTCGCTAGTGCCGTTGGCACTTAGAAAATTTTTCGTTTGTCATGAGCTCCGGGCGGAGAGCGGCGTTTTTCGTCTTCCGGGTTCGACCCGGGAACCAGCGCCGAGCGGACACATTCGCTCGCTAGTGCCGTTGGCACTTAGAAAATTTTTCGTTTGTCATGAGCTCCGGGCGGAGAGCGGCGTTTTTCGTCTTCCGGGTTCGACCCGGGAACCAGCGCCGAGCGGACACATTCGCTCGCTAGTGCCGTTGGCACTTAGAAAATTTTTCGTTTGTCATGAGCTCCGGGCGGAGAGCGGCGTTTTTCGTCTTCCGGGTTCGACCCGGGAACCAGCGCCGAGCGGACACATTCGCTCGCTAGTGCCGTTGGCACTTAGAAAATTTTTCGTTTGTCATGAGCTCCGGGCGGAGAGCGGCGTTTTTCGTCTTCCGGGTTCGACCCGGGAACCAGCGCCGAGCGGACACATTCGCTCGCTAGTGCCGTTGGCACTTAGAAAATTTTTCGTTTGTCATGAGCTCCGGGCGGAGAGCGGCGTTTTTCGTCTTCCGGGTTCGACCCGGGAACCAGCGCCGAGCGGACACATTCGCTCGCTAGTGCCGTTGGCACTTAGAAAATTTTTCGTTTGTCATGAGCTCCGGGCGGAGAGCGGCGTTTTTCGTCTTCCGGGTTCGACCCGGGAACCAGCGCCGAGCGGACACATTCGCTCGCTAGTGCCGTTGGCACTTAGAAAATTTTTCGTTTGTCATGAGCTCCGGGCGGAGAGCGGCGTTTTTCGTCTTCCGGGTTCGACCCGGGAACCAGCGCCGAGCGGACACATTCGCTCGCTAGTGCCGTTGGCACTTAGAAAATTTTTCGTTTGTCATGAGCTCCGGGCGGAGACCGGCATTTTTCGTCATTCGAGGCCGACGGGGGAACCAGCCGGAGCGGACACGTTTGCTCGGAAGAGCCGTTGGCACTTAGAAAAAATTCCGTGTCTCGTGAGCTCCAGGGGGGACAGGCTGGTTTTATTCATCCGTAGCCGACATGGGAACCAGCGCGGAGCGGATTGGTGTTGCGCTGCCATATACCTCATCTCTCTCAGGAGTCCCCCCCTTATACGTGCCGATGGTGTTTTGGAAAACGGGGGGTAACTGGATGAGTACACTGACTAGGGGGACCAGTACACTAGCGAGTGGGACCAGTACACTGACTAGTGGGACCAACACACTATGAGCGCCTGGTACCTAAAATGGAAGTATAGAGGCCGAATTTCGGGCAAGATCACGCCGGGTTAGGCTTCCAGGACCTCGGCGAAGCAATTTTAACGGGTTGCCCGGTTCTTTTTTGAACCAGCCCGGTTCTTTTTTTTATCCAGCCCGGTTCTTTTTACACTTCCAGCTGGAGCTCGGGAGCGGCTTTTTGCACAAGATCACGCCGTGTTAGGCTTCCAGGACCTCGGCTAAGCAATTTTAACGGGTCGCCCGGTTCTTTTTTGATCCAGCCCGGTTCTTTTTTTATCCAGCCCGGTTCTTTTTACACTTCCAGCTGGAGCTCGGGAGCGGCTTTTTGCACAAGATCACGCCGTGTTAGGCTTCCAGGACCTCGGCTAAGCAATTTTAACGGGTCGCCCGGTTCTTTTTTGATCCAGCCCGGTTCTTTTTTTTATCCAGCCCGGTTCTTTTTACACTTCCAGCTGGAGCTCGGGAGCGGCTTTTTGCACAAGATCACGCCGTGTTAGGCTTCCAGGACCTCGGCGAAGCAATTTTAACGGGTCGCCCGGTTCTTTTTTGATCCAGCCCGGTTCTTTTTTTTATCCAGCCCGGTTCTTTTTACACTTCCAGCTGGAGCTCGGGAGCGGCTTTTTGCACAAGATCACGCCGGGTTAGGCTTCCAGGACCTCGGCTAAGCAATTTTAACGGGTCGCCCGGTTCTTTTTTGATCCAGCCCGGTTCTTTTTTTATCCAGCCCGGTTCTTTTTACACTTCCAGCTGGAGCTCGGGAGCGGCTTTTTGCACAAGATCACGCCGTGTTAGGCTTCCAGGACCTCGGCTAAGCAATTTTAACGGGTCGCCCGGTTCTTTTTTGATCCAGCCCGGTTCTTTTTTTTATCCAGCCTGGTTCTTTTTACACTTCCAGCTGGAGCTCGGGAGCGGCTTTTTGCACAAGAACACGCCGTGTTAGGCTTCCAGGACCTCGGCTAAGCAATTTTAACGGGTCGCCCGGTTCTTTTTTGATCCAGCCCGGTTCTTTTTTTTATCCAGCCTGGTTCTTTTTACACTTCCAGCTGGAGCTCGGGAGCGGCTTTTTGCACAAGATCACGCCGTGTTAGGCTTCCAGGACCTCGGCTAAGCAATTTTAACGGGTCGCCCGGTTCTTTTTTGATCCAGCCCGGTTCTTTTTTTTTATCCAGCCTGGTTCTTTTTACACTTCCAGCTGGAGCTCGGGAGCGGCTTTTTGCACAAGAACACGCCGTGTTAGGCTTCCAGGACCTCGGCTAAGCAATTTTAACGGGTCGCCCGGTTCTTTTTTGATCCAGCCCGGTTCTTTTTTTTATCCAGCCTGGTTCTTTTTACACTTCCAGCTGGAGCTCGGGAGCGGCTTTTTGCACAAGATCACGCCGTGTTAGGCTTCCAGGACCTCGGCTAAGCAATTTTAACGGGTCGCCCGGTTCTTTTTTTTATCCAGCCCGGTTCTTTTTTTTTATCCAGCCTGGTTCTTTTTACACTTCCAGCTGGAGCTCGGGAGCGGCTTTTTGCACAAGAACACGCCGTGTTAGGCTTCCAGGACCTCGGCTAAGCAATTTTAACGGGTCGCCCGGTTCTTTTTTGATCCAGCCCGGTTCTTTTTTTTATCCAGCCTGGTTCTTTTTACACTTCCAGCTGGAGCTCGGGAGCGGCTTTTTGCACAAGATCACGCCGTGTTAGGCTTCCAGGACCTCGGCTAAGCAATTTTAACGGGTCGCCCGGTTCTTTTTTGATCCAGCCCGGTTCTTTTTTTTATCCAGCCTGGTTCTTTTTACACTTCCAGCTGGAGCTCGGGAGCGGCTTTTTGCACAAGAACACGCCGTGTTAGGCTTCCAGGACCTCGGCTAAGCAATTTTAACGGGTCGCCCGGTTCTTTTTTTTATCCAGCCCGGTTCTTTTTTTATCCAGCCCGGTTCTTTTTACACTTCCAGCTGGAGCTCGGGAGCGGCTTTTTGCACAAGATCACGCCGTGTTAGGCTTCCAGGACCTCGGCTAAGCAATTTTAACGGGTCGCCCGGTTCTTTTTTGATCCAGCCCGGTTCTTCTTTTTTATCCAGCCTGGTTCTTTTTACACTTCCAGCTGGAGCTCGGGAGCGGCTTTTTGCACAAGAACACGCCGTGTTAGGCTTCCAGGACCTCGGCTAAGCAATTTTAACGGGTCGCCCGGTTCTTTTTTGATCCAGCCCGGTTCTTTTTTTTATCCAGCCCGGTTCTTTTCACACTTCCAGCTGGAGCTCGGCAGCGGCTATTTGCACAAGATCACGCCGGGTTAGGCTTCCAGGACCTCGGCTAAGCAATTTTAACGGGTCGCCCGGTTCTTTTTTTGATCCAGCCCGGTTCTTTTTTTATCCAGCCCGGTTCTTTTTACACTTCCAGCTGGAGCTCGGGAGCGGCTTTTTGCACAAGATCACGCCGTGTTAGGCTTCCAGGACCTCGGCTAAGCAATTTTAACGGGTCGCCCGGTTCTTTTTTGATCCAGCCCGGTTCTTCTTTTTTATCCAGCCTGGTTCTTTTTACACTTCCAGCTGGAGCTCGGGAGCGGCTTTTTGCACAAGAACACGCCGTGTTAGGCTTCCAGGACCTCGGCTAAGCAATTTTAACGGGTCGCCCGGTTCTTTTTTGATCCAGCCCGGTTCTTTTTTTTATCCAGCCCGGTTCTTTTCACACTTCCAGCTGGAGCTCGGCAGCGGCTATTTGCACAAGATCACGCCGGGTTAGGCTTCCAGGACCTCGGCTAAGCAATTTTAACGGGTCGCCCGGTTCTTTTTTTGATCCAGCCCGGTTCTTTTTTTATCCAGCCCGGTTCTTTTTACACTTCCAGCTGGAGCTCGGGAGCGGCTTTTTGCACAAGATCACGCCGTGTTAGGCTTCCAGGACCTCGGCTAAGCAATTTTAACGGGTCGCCCGGTTCTTTTTTGATCCAGCCCGGTTCTTTGTTTTTTATCCAGCCCGGTTCTTTTCACACTTCCAGCTGGAGCTCGGCAGCGGCTATTTGCACAAGATCACGCCGGGTTAGGCTTCCAGGACCTCGGCTAAGCAATTTTAACGGGTCGCCCGGTTCTTTTTTGATCCAGCCCGGTTCTTTTTTTTATCCAGCCCGGTTCTTTTCACACTTCCAGCTGGAGCTCGGGAGCGGCTTTTTGCACAAGATCACGCCGTGTTAGGCTTCCAGGACCTCGGCTAAGCAATTTTAACGGGTCGCCCGGTTCTTTTTTGATCCAGCCCGGTTCTTTTTTTTATCCAGCCCGGTTCTTTTCACACTTCCAGCTGGAGCTCGGCAGCGGCTATTTGCACAAGATCACGCCGGGTTAGGCTTCCAGGACCTCGGCTAAGCAATTTTAACGGGTCGCCCGGTTCTTTTTTGATCCAGCCCGGTTCTTTTTACACTTCCAGCTGGAGCTCGGGAGCGGCTTTTTGCACAAGAACACGCCGTGTTAGGCTTCCAGGACCTCGGCTAAGCAATTTTAACGGGTCGCCCGGTTCTTTTTTGATCCAGCCCGGTTCTTTTTTTTATCCAGCCTGGTTCTTTTTACACTTCCAGCTGGAGCTCGGGAGCGGCTTTTTGCACAAGATCACGCCGTGTTAGGCTTCCAGGACCTCGGCTAAGCAATTTTAACGGGTCGCCCGGTTCTTTTTTGATCCAGCCCGGTTCTTTTTTTTATCCAGCCTGGTTCTTTTTACACTTCCAGCTGGAGCTCGGGAGCGGCTTTTTGCACAAGAACACGCCGTGTTAGGCTTCCAGGACCTCGGCTAAGCAATTTTAACGGGCCGCCCGGTTCTTTTTTTGATCCAGCCCGGTTCTTTTTACACTTCCAGCTGGAGCTCAGCAGCGGCTTTTTGCACAAGATCACGCCGGGTTAGGCTTCCAGGACCTCGGCTAAGCACTTGTAACGGGCCCTGGTCCACCCCTGCCAGCGCATTTCAAAACTTGGCATTAATTTCGACCTAAGAGACGAAGTCTGATTTTTTTCTACCACTTGGGCGGCCTTTTTGCACCCAGAACACCCGCACCGGCACCATAAATTCGAAGGGTGCCGAGTGCGTCGGCGCAGATTCTGCGACGGAGTGACACTTCCCTCTTGTGGACATTCGGCGGTAGGTGAAATGCGCACTCGGTCTTCTCTTTTCTTTTCCTTCCAGTGAAACTTTGGCAACATTCTGCGAGCTGCTGGCTTCCAGAACCTCGGCCAAGCAGGTGGAGGATTTTTTTCCACTTCCAGCTGGAGGTGAGGAGGGACTTTTTGGGCAAGATCACGCCGACTTAGCAAGCAAGGTGGAAGTGCCAGCATGCAGTGGCTGGAAGTGTGGATGTGGAGCTCCAGCACCCTCCCTGCCTATGGAAGTGTGGAGCTCCAGCACCCTCCCTGCCTATGGAAGTGTGGAGCTCCAGCACCCTCCCTGCCTATGGAAGTGTGGAGCTCCAGCACCCTCCCTGCCTATGGAAGTGTGGAGCTCCAGCACCCTCCCTGCCTATGGAAGTGTGGAGCTCCAGCACCCTCCCTGCCTATGGAAGTGTGGAGCTCCAGCACCCTCCCTGCCTATGGAAGTGTGGAGCTCCAGCACCCTCCCTGCCTATGGAAGTGTGGAGCTCCAGCACCCTCCCTGCCTATGGAAGTGTGGAGCTCCAGCACCCTCCCTGCCTATGGAAGTGTGGAGCTCCAGCACCCTCCCTGCCTATGGAAGTGTGGAGCTCCAGCACCCTCCCTGCCTATGGAAGTGTGGAGCTCCAGCACCCTCCCTGCCTATGGAAGTGTGGAGCTCCAGCACCCTCCCTGCCTATGGAAGTGTGGAGCTCCAGCACCCTCCCTGCCTATGGAAGTGTGGAGCTCCAGCACCCTCCCTGCCTATGGAAGTGTGGAGCTCCAGCACCCTCCCTGCCTATGGAAGTGTGGAGCTCCAGCACCCTCCCTGCCTATGGAAGTGTGGAGCTCCAGCACCCTCCCTGCCTATGGAAGTGTGGAGCTCCAGCACCCTCCCTGCCTATGGAAGTGTGGAGCTCCAGCACCCTCCCTGCCTATGGAAGTGTGGAGCTCCAGCACCCTCCCTGCCTATGGAAGTGTGGAGCTCCAGCACCCTCCCTGCCTATGGAAGTGTGGAGCTCCAGCACCCTCCGTGCCTAGGGAAGTGTGGAGCTCCAGCACCCTCCGTGCCTATGGAAGAGCCACCTCCGCGGGCATGCTGCTCAACCACGCCGGCCCAGAGTTCCAGCCGCTCGGCTACACTCTCTCACAAGCCCCGCCTGGAGCTCCCCAGCCCGCCCCTGGTACCTCAACTACCGAGGCCAGCCGCTCGACCAGGCCGGCCCAGAGTTCCAGCCGCTCGGATAAGCTCTGTCACTCTCCCGCTAAGCAGCCACCGGTAACGGGGAAATGTCGCCGCCTTGTGGACACGCCGTTGTAAATGAATGGGCTTTCGCACTTAGTGCAATTTTCGCCAGCTCCGTGGCTGCAAGTATGGAGCTATGGAGCTATGGAGCCACCAGACAGGCTGGAGCTCTGGAGCTATGGAAGTATGGAGCTCTGGAGCTATGGAGCTATGGAGCTATGGAGCTCTGGGGCTATGGAGCTATGGAGCTATGGAGCTCTGGAGCTCTGGTGCTATGGAGCTCTGGAGCTCTGGTGCTATGGAGCTATGGAGCTATGGAGCTATGGAGCTATGGAGCTATGGAAGTCTGGAGCTATGGAAGTATGGAGCTATGGAAGTATGGAGCTATGGAGCTATGGAGCTATGGAGCCACCAGCCAGCACCCTCCGTGGCTCAACCACGCCGGCCCAGAGTTCCAGCCGCTCGGCTTCACTCTCTCACAAGCCCCGCCTGGAGCTCCCCAGCCCGCCCCTGGTACCTCAACTACCGAGGCCAGCCGCTCGACCAGGCCGGCCCAGAGTTCCAGCCGCTCGGCTTCACTCTCTCACAAGACCCGCCTGGAGCTCCCCGGCCCACCCCTGGTACCTCAACTACCGAGGCCAGCCGTTCGACCACGCCGGCGCAGAGTTCCAGCCGCTCGGATAAGCTCTGTCACTCTCCTGCCGCGCAGCCACCGGTAACGGGGAAATGTCGCCGCCTTGTGGACACGCCCTTGTAAATGAATGGGCTTTCGCACTTAGTGCAATTTTCGCCAACTCTCTGACTGGAGCTATGGAAGTATGGAGCTATGGAGCCACCAGCCACCCAGGCTGGAGCTATGGAGCTCTGGTGCTATGGAGCTCTGGTGCTATGGAGCTATGGAGCTCTGGAGCTCTGGTGCTATGGAGCTATGGAGCTCTGGAAGTATGGAGCTATGGAGCTCTGGAGGTATGGAGCTATGGAGCCCTGGAGCCCTGGAGCTATGGAGCCCTGGAGCTATGGAGCCCTGGAGCCCTGGAGCTATGGAGCCCTGGAGCTATGGAGCTATGGAGCTCTGGTGCTATGGAGCTATGGAGCTCTGGTGCTATGGAGCTATGGAGCTCTGGTGCTATGGAGCTATGGAGCTCTGGTGCTATGGAGCTATGGAGCTCTGGTGCTATGGAGCTATGGAGCTGGTGCTATGGAGCTATGGAGCTCTGGTGCTATGGAGCTATGGAGCTCTGGTGCTATGGAGCTCTGGTGCTATGGAGCTATGGAGCTCTGGTGCTATGGAGCTATGGAGCTCTGGTGCTATGGAGCTATGGAGCTCTGGTGCTATGGAGCTCTGGTGCTATGGAGCTATGGAGCTCTGGTGCTATGGAGCTCTGGAGCTCTGGAGGTATGGAGCTATGGAGGTATGGAGCCACCAGCCAGCACCCTCCGTGGCTGGATCAATGGAAGTGTTTAGGTACCAGGCGGCCAAAGTGCCGAGGCCTCACGCTCGACCACGCCGGCGCAGAGTTCCAGCCGCTCGGATGAGCTCTGTCACTCTCCCGCCGCGCAGCCACCGGTAACGGGGAAATGTCGCCGCCTTGTGGACACGCCGTTGTAAATGAATGGGCTTTCGCACTTAGTGCAATTTTCGCCAACTCTCTGACTTAGAGCTATGGAAGTATGGAGCTATGGAGCCACCAGCCACCCAGGCTGGAGCTATGGAGCTCTGGAGCTCTGGTGCTATGGAGCTCTGGAGGTATGGAGCTATGGAGCTATGGAGCTATGGAGCTATGGAGCCCTGGAGCTCTGGAGGTATGGAGCTATGGTGCTATGGAGCTCTGAAGCCATGGAGCTCTGGTGCTATGGAGCTCTGGAGCTCTGGAGGTATGGAGCTCTGGAGGTATGGAGCTATGGAGCCCTGGAGCCCTGGAGCTATGGAGCCCTGGAGCTATGGAGCCCTGGAGCCCTGGAGCTATGGAGCCCTGGAGCTATGGAGCCCTGGAGCCCTGGAGCTATGGAGCCCTGGAGCTATGGAGCTATGGAGCCCTGGAGCTATGGAGCTATGGAGCTATGGAGCTCTGGTGCTATGGAGCTATGGAGCTCTGGTGCTATGGAGCTATGGAGCTCTGGTGCTATGGAGCTATGGAGCTCTGGTGCTATGGAGCTATGGAGCTCTGGTGCTATGGAGCTCTGGTGCTATGGAGCTATGGAGCTCTGGTGCTATGGAGCTATGGAGCTCTGGTGCTATGGAGCTATGGAGCTCTGGTGCTATGGAGCTATGGAGCTCTGGAGGTATGGAGCTATGGAGGTATGGAGCCACCAGCCAGCACCCTCCGAGGCTGGATCAATGGAAGTGTTTTAGGTACCAGGCAGCCAAAGGGCCGAGGCCTCACTCTCGACCACGCCGGCGCAGAGTTCCAGCCGCTCGGATAAGCTCTGTCACTCACCCGCCGCGCAGCCACCGGTAACGGGGAAATGTCGCCGCCTTGTGGACACGCCGTTGTAAATGAATGGGCTTTCGCACTTAGTGCAATTTTCGCCAGCTCCGTGGCTGCAAGTATGGAGCTATGGAGCCACCAGCCAGCCAGGCTGGAGCTATGGAAGTATGGAGCCATGGAGCTCCGGAGCTATGGAAGTATGGAGCTATGGAGCTATGGAGCTCTGGAGCTCTGGAGCTCTGGAGCTATGGAGCTATGGAGCCCTGGAGCTATGGAGCTATGGAGCCCTGGTGCTATGGAGCTATGGAGCTCTGGTGCTATGGAGCTATGGAGCTCTGGTGCTATGGAGCTATGGAGCTCTGGTGCTATGGAGCTATGGAGCTCTGGTGCTATGGAGCTATGGAGCTCTGGTGCTATGGAGCTATGGAGCTCTGGTGCTATGGAGCTATGGAGCTCTGGTGCTATGGAGCTCTGGAGCTCTGGTGCTATGGAGCTCTGGAGCTCTGGTGCTATGGAGCTATGGAGCTCTGGTGCTATGGAGCTATGGAGCTCTGGTGCTATGGAGCTATGGAGCTCTGGAGGTATGGAGCTATGGAGGTATGGAGCCACCAGCCAGCACCCTCCGTGGCTGGATCAATGGAAGTGTTTAGGTACCAGGCGGCCAAAGTGCCGAGGCCTCACGCTCGACCACGCCGGCGCAGAGTTCCAGCCGCTCGGATGAGCTCTGTCACTCTCCCGCCGCGCAGCCACCGGTAACGGGGAAATGTCGCCGCCTTGTGGACACGCCGTTGTAAATGAATGGGCTTTCGCACTTAGTGCAATTTTCGCCAACTCTCTGACTTAGAGCTATGGAAGTATGGAGCTATGGAGCCACCAGCCACCCAGGCTGGAGCTATGGAGCTCTGGAGCTATGGAGCTCTGGTGCTATGGAGCTATGGAGCTCTGGTGCTATGGAGCTATGGAGCTCTGGTGCTATGGAGCTATGGAGCTCTGGTGCTATGGAGCTATGTAGCTCTGGTGCTATGGAGCTATGGAGCTCTGGTGCTATGGAGCTATGGAGCTCTGGTGCTATGGAGCTATGGAGCTCTGGTGCTATGGAGCTATGGAGCTCTGGTGCTATGGAGCTATGGAGCTATGGAGCCACCAGCCAGCACCCTCCGTGGCTGGATCAATGGAAGTGTTTTAGGTACCAGGCAGCCAAAGGGCCGGGGCCTCACGCTCGACCACGCCGGCGCAGAGTTCCAGCCGCTCGGATAAGCTCTGTCACTCACCCGCCACGCAGCCACCGGTAACGGGGAAATGTCGCCGCCTGGCGGACACGCCGTTGTAAATGAATGGGCTTTCGCACTTAGTGCAATTTTCGCCAACTCTCTGACTGGAGCTATGGAAGTATGGAGCTATGGAGCCACCAGCCACCCAGGCTGGAGCTATGGAGCTCTGGAGGTATGGAGCTATGGAGCCCTGGAGCTATGGAGCTATGGAGCCCTGGAGCTATGGAGCCCTGGAGCTATGGAGCTATGGAGCCCTGGTGCTATGGAGCTATGGAGCTCTGGTGCTATGGAGCTATGGAGCTCTGGTGCTATGGAGCTATGGAGCTCTGGTGCTATGGAGCTATGGAGCTCTGGTGCTATGGAGCTATGGAGCTCTGGTGCTATGGAGCTATGGAGCTCTGGTGCTATGGAGCTCTGGAGCTCTGGAGGTATGGAGCCACCAGCCAGCACCCTCCGTGGCTGGATCAATGGAAGTGTTTTAGGTACCAGGCAGCCAAAGGGCCGAGGCCTCACGCTCGACCACGCCGGCGCAGAGTTCCAGCCGCTCGGATAAGCTCTGTCACTCACCCGCCGCGCAGCCACCGGTAACGGGGAAATGTCGCCGCCTGGCGGACACGCCGTTGTAAATGAATGGGCTTTCGCACTTAGTGCAATTTTAGCCAACTCCGTGGCTGCAAGTATGGAAGTATGGAGCTATGGAGCCACCAGCCAGCACCCTCCGCGGCTGGAGCTATGGAGCTCCGGGGCTATGGAGCTCCGGGGCTATGGAGCTCCGGGGCTATGGAGCTATGGAGCTATGGAGCTCCGGGGCTATGGAGCTATGGAGCTCCGGGGCTATGGAGCTATGGAGCTCCGGGGCTATGGAGCTCCGGGGCTATGGAGCTCCGGGGCTATGGAGCTATGGAGCTATGGAGCTCCGGGGCTATGGAGCTATGGAGCTCCGGGGCTATGGAGCTATGGAGCTCCGGGGCTATGGAGCTCCGGGGCTATGGAGCTATGGAGCTCCGGGGCTATGGAGCTATGGAGCTCCGGGGCTATGGAGCTCTGGAGCTCTGGAAGTATGGATGATCCAGCACCCTCCGTGGCTGACCGCTGGTGCTCGGGGCCGGTGAACTCGGCACCCGCCTCCGGCGGGTGCCTCGGTGACCGCCGTCGCTTGGGGCCAGTGAACTCGGCACCCGCCTTCGGCGGGTGCCTCGGTGACCGGTTGTCGCTTGGGGCCAGTGAACTCGGCACCCGCCTTCGGCGGGTGCCTCGGTGACCGGTTGTCGCTTGGGGCCGGTGAACTCGGCACCCGCCTTCGGCGGGTGCCTCGGTGACCGGTTGTCGCTTGGGGCCGGTGAACTCGGCACCCGCCTTCGGCGGGTGCCTCGGTGACC
>NW_028232000.1:40000-57500 GCF_054491065.1 Syngnathus leptorhynchus
CTACTCAGCAAGTAAACGAGAGGGAGCTGCGCCCGGCCTCGTAAGACGCCTCTTCTCCGGTGCGAGCGCCCCGACGCCGCTGGCCGCCGCCGCCGCCTTGCCGCTATCCCGCCGCGCGTTTGGGGAGGGAGGGCGACCCGTAGGACGGCCCGCCGACTACACGACCGTTTGGCAGAGCGAGTGCAAGGTTAGGCGAGCTGGGCGGTAACTCGGGTTAGTCTGGGGAGACTCGCGGTGGACAGGGGGGCGCGAATCCGGCCGGGCGGCCCCATCGATTAAGCATTGGTAGGGAGCCGAGGATGAGCCGTGCGAAGTGGCCTCGGAGGCGGTCCGTGGGGGACGACGGGGGGGGACGGGCGTCGGCCCTCCGGCCCGAGCAGAGAACGTTCGGTCACCCAAGCGGGAATCTGCGCCCCGGCCCGAGTCGGACTCGGTCGGTGCGGCCCGCTGAGGCCCTCAACTATTCCCGTACGCGGGGGTCGGGAGCTGCGGCGCTGCGCCGGCGACTTACCCGCGCGAGGCACGCACTGCGTGCGGCCAGGATGCGGAGTTGGATCGGCGCTGGTTGGGAACCCTCGGGGAACGAAGGCGGACGGCGGCCAGCCGGCGCCGACGAACCCGTCGGGGAGGGGGCTGGTGGCAGGCGCGATCGGCACTATTGCTGACTGCCGGGAGGGAAGCTGCGCCCCGGCCGAGTCAGACTCAGCCGTTGCGGCCCCCCCGAGCCCGCAGCGCGTAGCGCGGAAGCCATACGCCCCCCCGATGCGGAGCGACAGACGCCCCCGCGACCGCGGTTGGTCGGGAAGGCTTTTCGGATAGAGGTCGGACGGTGTGTGTGTGGACGGCTTCCCGTGGTGCCGCCGCTATCAAGCCGGAGGGTTTGAGAAACGACATTCGCGGAAGGACCGGCGCGGCCGGCGGACGCTCGCACGCGCGGCGCCCGACACTCAGCCGCTCGCTCGGCCTCCGTGGATCGTGGCTAGGTGGGATGGATGCCAAACCGGGTCGTCTCGGTCTCGCCGCAGTACGGTCGCGCCGGGGCCTGCGGGGCGGCGCGGGGAGCGCACGCTCACGCGGCGGCCGGGGCGCTAGAGTGCGACCCGCAGTGGGTAGGAACCGTCCACCCGACGTCGGACGAGCCGAGGCCGATGGAGGCCCTACCAAGGCGGGTCATGAGTGCCAGTCGGTCAGTTGGGTGAGGGGGTACTCGGAGGCCCGCCGGGAGCAGACGGGCGACCGGGGATGGGGGGCGTACGCGGGCGGGCGCCGGGAGAAGACGGCCCGTCCGGGGTCGAATCTCGGCCTGTGTTTTCGGAGCCGGCCGGGCATCACGCTCCCTCCTTGGATGGACAACATTCGTAGTTGACACTTTGTGTCATTTTATCCGAGCGGGCGGGCGCCTCGAGAGGCGGACCGTCCGGGGCGACTCTCGGCCTGTGTTTTCGGAGCCGGCCGGGCCTCACGCTCCCTCCTTGGATGGACAACATTCGTAGTTGACACTTTGTGTCATTTTATCCGAGCGGGCGGGCGCCGCGAGGCGGACCGTCCGGGGCGACTCTCGGCCTGTGTTTAAGGAGCCGGCCGGGCATCACGCTCCTTCCTTGGATGGACAACATTCGCAGTTGACACTTTGTGTCATTTTATCCGAGCAGACGGGCGCCGCGAGGCGGACCGTCCGGGGCGACTCTCGGCCTGTGTTTTCGGAGCCGGCCGGGCATCACGCTCCCTCCTTGGATGGACAACATTCGTAGTTGACACTTTGTGTCATTTTATCCGAGCAGACGGGCGCCGCGAGGCGACCGTCCGGGGCGACTCTCGGCCTGTGTTTAAGGAGCCGGCCGGGCATCACGCTCCTTCCTTGGATGGACAACATTCGTAGTTGACACTTTGTGTCATTTTATCCGAGCGGGCGGGCGCCGCGAGGCGGACCGTCCGGGGCGACTCTCGGCCTGTGTTTAAGGAGCCGGCCGGGCATCACGCTCCTTCCTTGGATGGACAACATTCGCAGTTGACACTTTGTGTCATTTTATCCGAGCAGACGGGCGCCGCGAGGCGGACCGTCCGGGGCGACTCTCGGCCTGTGTTTTCGGAGCCGGCCGGGCATCACGCTCCCTCCTTGGATGGACAACATTCGTAGTTGACACTTTGTGTCATTTTATCCGAGCAGACGGGCGCCGCGAGGCGACCGTCCGGGGCGACTCTCGGCCTGTGTTTAAGGAGCCGGCCGGGCATCACGCTCCTTCCTTGGATGGACAACATTCGTAGTTGACACTTTGTGTCATTTTATCCGAGCGGGCGGGCGCCGCGAGGCGGACCGTCCGGGGCGACTCTCGGCCTGTGTTTAAGGAGCCGGCCGGGCATCACGCTCCTTCCTTGGATGGACAACATTCGCAGTTGACACTTTGTGTCATTTTATCCGAGCAGACGGGCGCCGCGAGGCGGACCGTCCGGGGCGACTCTCGGCCTGTGTTTTCGGAGCCGGCCGGGCATCACGCTCCCTCCTTGGATGGACAACATTCGTAGTTGACACTTTGTGTCATTTTATCCGAGCAGACGGGCGCCGCGAGGCGGACCGTCCGGGGCGACTCTCGGCCTGTGTTTAAGGAGCCGGCCGGGCATCACGCTCCTTCCTTGGATGGACAACATTCGCAGTTGACACTTTGTGTCATTTTGTTCGGCCTGTGTTTAAGGAGGCGGCCGTCCTCCACTCGGTCCGTGTTTAAGGAGCGACACTCGCGCTCCGGTTCGGCCTGTATTTAGGGAGGCGGCCGTCCTCCGCTTGGTCTGTGTTAAGGGCGACACTCTGTCCATGTTTGAGGAGCCTGGCCCTGACGCTCCTCTCCGGCCTGTGTTTAAGGAGGCGGCCGTCCTCCCCTTGGTCCGTGTTAAGGGCGACACTCGGTCCATGTTTGAGGAGCCTGGCCCTGACGCTCCTCTCCGGCCTGTGTTTAAGGAGGCGGCCGTCCTCCCCTTGGTCCGTGTTAAGGGCGACACTCGGTCCATGTTTGAGGAGCCTGGCCCTGACGCTCCTCTCCGGCCTGTGTTTAAGGAGGCGGCCGTCCTCCCCTTGGTCTGTGTTAAGGGCGACACTCGGTCCATGTTTGAGGAGCCTGGCCCTGACGCTCCTCTCCGGCCTGTGTTTAAGGAGGCGGCCGTCCTCCCCTTGGTCCGTGTTAAGGGCGACACTCGGTCCATGTTTGAGGAGCCTGGCCCTGACGCTCCTCTCCGGCCTGTGTTTAAGGAGGCGGCCGTCCTCCCCTTGGTCCGTGTTAAGGGCGACACTCGGTCCATGTTTGAGGAGCCTGGCCCTGACGCTCCTCTCCGGCCTGTGTTTAAGGAGGCGGCCGTCCTCCCCTTGGTCTGTGTTAAGGGCGACACTCGGTCCATGTTTGAGGAGCCTGGCCCTGACGCTCCTCTCCGGCCTGTGTTTAAGGAGGCGGCCGTCCTCCCCTTGGTCTGTGTTAAGGGCGACACTCGGTCCATGTTTGAGGAGCCTGGCCCTGACGCTCCTCTCCGGCCTGTGTTTAAGGAGGCGGCCGTCCTCCCCTTGGTCTGTGTTAAGGGCGACACTCGGTCCGTGTTTAAGGAGCGGCCCTCGCGCTCCGGTTCGGCCTGTATTTAGGGAGGCGGCCGTCCTCCGCTTGGTCTGTGTTAAGGGCGACACTCGGTCCGTGTTTAAGGAGCCGGCCCTGACGCTCCTCTTCGGCCTGTGTTTAAGGAGGCGGCCGTCCTCCACTTCCTTCCATGCACCACCACATTCGCAGTTGACACTTTGCCATTTTTTCAGAGAGGTGACACTTAGTCGTTTTTTCGAAAGTTGACACTTAGTCGTTTTTTCGAAAGTTGACACTTTGCCGTTTTTTCAGAGAGGCGACACTTAGTCGTTTTTTCGAAAGTTGACACTTAGCCGTTTTTTCGAAAGTTGACACTTAGCCGTTTTTTCGAAAGTTGACACTTAGCCGTTTTTTCGAAAGTTGACACTTAGTCACTTTTTCGCCACAGTGACACCTCCAGCGCGTGCCACGGCGCTTTTCAGGTCTTCTATCCGACCTTGTGCTGTCGAGGACGGCGTGTCCGACGCCGTGGGGAGACCAGCACCATCTCCTCCATACTCGTAAACGGGGTGCTTTGGAAAACGGGGGGAAAGTCGATGAGTACACTGACTACTGGGACCATTTCATTGTACTCTGGCGCACCTGAAGACCAAAAAAGGTACTGCACCTTAGCCCGGGTACCTCACCCCCTGGTACCTCGAGGAGAACTTAGAAAAATTTCGACAAATTTTTGGTGAGCTCCAGGGAGAGAGGCTGATTTTTCGCTTTTTGAGGCCGACCGCCGAACCGGCGCGGGGCGGACTCACAAGCCCCCCAGAGCCGTGGGCACTTAGTCGTTTTTTCAGAGAGGCGACACTTAGTCGTTTTTTCAGAGGCGACACTTAGTCGTTTTTTCGAAAGTTGACACTTAGCCGTTTTTTCGAAAGTCGACACTTAGCCGTTTTTTTGGAAAGTTGACACTTAGTCGTTTTTTCGAAAGTTGACACTTAGTCGTTTTTTCGCCACAATTGGCTCTGAGCTCCAGGGGGAGAGCCTGGTTTTGCCTTATTTCAGGCCGGCTGGGGAACCGGCGCCGGTCGGATGCACGAGCCCGGCAGAGCCGTGGGCACTTAGAAAATTTTCGCCGATTAAGCTGGGACCTCCAGGCGGAGACCGGCATTCCTCGTCCTCGGGGTTCGACCCAGGAACCGGCGCTGGGCAGACGCCGTAGCCACGCAGAGCCGTGGGCACTTAGAAAATATTCGCCAAGTTGGCTCTGAGCTCCAGGCGGAGAGGCTGGTTTTGCCTTATTTCAGGCCGGCTGGGGAACCGGCGCGGGTCGGATGCACGAGCCCGCAGAGCCGTGGGCACTTTGCCATTTTCTCAGAGTCGACACTTAGTCGTTTTTTCAGAGAGGCGACACTCTGTCGTTTTTTCGAAAGTTGACACTTTGCCGTTTTTTCAGAGAGGCGACACTTAGCCGTTTTTTCGAAAGTTGACACTTAGCCGTTTTTTCGAAAGTCGACACTTAGCCGTTTTTTCAGAGATGTGACACTTTGCCGTTTTTTCGAAAGTCGACACTTAGCCGTTTTTTCAGAGATGTGACACTTAGAAACTTTTTGCCAAGTTGGCTGTGAGCTCCAGGAGGAGACCGTCATTTTTCGTCATTCGAGGCCGACTGCGGAACCGGCGCTGGGCGGACGCCAAAGCTCGGCAGGGCCGTGGGCACTTAGAAACTTTTTGCCAAGTTGGCTGTGAGCTCCAGGAGGAGACCGTCATTTTTCGTCATTCGAGGCCGACTGCGGAACCGGCGCTGGGCGGACGCCAAAGCTCGGCAGGGCCGTGGGCACTTAGAAACTTTTTGCCAAGTTGGCTGTGAGCTCCAGGAGGAGACCGTCATTTTTCGTCATTCGAGGCCGACTGCGGAACCGGCGCTGAGCGGACGCCAAAGCTCGGCAGGGCCGTGGGCACTTAGAAACTTTTTGCCAAGTTGGCTGTGAGCTCCAGGAGGAGACCGTTATTTTTCGTCATTCGAGGCCGACTGCGGAACCGGCGCTGAGCGGACGCCAAAGCTCGGCAGGGCCGTGGGCACTTAGAAACTTTTTGCCAAGTTGGCTGTGAGCTCCAGGAGGAGACCGTTATTTTTCGTCATTCGAGGCCGACTGCGGAACCGGCGCTGAGCGGACGCCAAAGCTCGGCAGGGCCGTGGGCACTTAGAAACTTTTTGCCAAGTTGGCTGTGAGCTCCAGGAGGAGACCGTTATTTTTCGTCATTCGAGGCCGACTGCGGAACCGGCGCTGGGCGGACGCCAAAGCTCGGCAGGGCCGTGGGCACTTAGAAACTTTTTGCCAAGTTGGCTGTGAGCTCCAGGAGGAGACCGTTATTTTTCGTCATTCGAGGCCGACTGCGGAACCGGCGCTGGGCGGACGCCAAAGCTCGGCAGGGCCGTGGGCACTTAGAAACTTTTTGCCAAGTTGGCTGTGAGCTCCAGGAGGAGACCGTCATTTTTCGTCATTCGAGGCTGACTGCGGAACCGGCGCTGGGCGGACGCCAAAGCTCGGCAGGGCCGTGGGCACTTAGAAACTTTTTGCCAAGTTGGCTGTGAGCTCCAGGAGGAGACCGTTATTTTTCGTCATTGGAGGCCGACTGCGGAACCGGCGCTGGGCGGACGCCAAAGCTCGGCAGGGCCGTGGGCACTTAGAAACTTTTTGCCAAGTTGGCTGTGAGCTCCAGGAGGAGACCGTTATTTTTCGTCATTCTAGGCCGGCTGCAGAACCGGCGCGGGTCGGATGCACGAGCCCGCAGAGCCGTGGGCACTTTGCCACTTTTTCGCCACAATTGGCTGTGAGCTCCAGGAGGAGACCGTTATTTTTCGTCATTCTAGGCCGGTTGCAGAACCGGCGCGGCTCGGATGCACGAGCCCGCAGAGCCGTGGGCACTTAGAAAATTTTCAGAGAGGCGACACTTTGCCATTTTTTCAGAGAGGTGACACTTAGTCGTTTTTTCGAAAGTTGACACTTAGCCGTTTTTTCGAAAGTTGACACTTAGTCGTTTTTTCGAAAGTTGACACTTAGTCGTTTTTTCGCCAAAGTGCCCACCTCCAGCGCGTGCCACGGCGCTTTCCAGGTCTTCTATCCGACCTTGTGCTGTCGAGGACGGCGTGTCCGACGCCGTGGGGAGACCAGCACCATCTCCTCCATACTCGTAAACGAGGTGCTTTGGAAAACGGGGGGAAAGTCGATGAGTACACTGACTACTGGGACCATTTCATTGTACTCTGGCGCACCTGAAGACCAAAAAAGGTACTGCACCTTAGCCCGGGTACCTCACCCCCTGGTACCTCGAGGTGAGCTCCAGGGAGAGAGGCTGATTTTTTGCTTTTTGAGGCCGACCACCGAACCGGCGCGGGGCGGACTCACAAGCCCCGCAGAGCCGTGGGCACTTAGTCGTTTTTTCGAAAGTTGACACTTAGTCGTTTTTTCGCCGATTTTGCTGGGACCTCCAGGCGAGGACCGGCGTTTTTCGTCTTCCGGGTCCGACCCGGGAACCAGCGCCGAGCGGACACATTCGCTCGCTAGTGCCGTTGGCACTTAGAAAATTTTTCGTTTGTCATGAGCTCCGGGCGGAGACCGGCGTTTTTCGTCTTCCGGGTCCGACCCGGGAACCAGCGCCGAGCGGACACATTCGCTCGCAAGTGCCGTTGGCACTTAGAAAATTTTTCGTTTGTCATGAGCTCCGGGCGGAGAGCGGCGTTTTTCGTCTTCCGGGTTCGACCCGGGAACCAGCGCCGAGCGGACACATTCGCTCGCTAGTGCCGTTGGCACTTAGAAAATTTTTCGTTTGTCATGAGCTCCGGGCGGAGACCGGCGTTTTTTGTCTTCCGGGTTCGACCCGGGAACCAGCGCCGAGCGGACACATTCGCTCGCTAGTGCCGTTGGCACTTAGAAAATTTTTCGTTTGTCATGAGCTCCGGGCGGAGAGCGGCGTTTTTCGTCTTCCGGGTTCGACCCGGGAACCAGCGCCGAGCGGACACATTCGCTCGCTAGTGCCGTTGGCACTTAGAAAATTTTTCGTTTGTCATGAGCTCCGGGCGGAGAGCGGCGTTTTTCGTCTTCCGGGTTCGACCCGGGAACCAGCGCCGAGCGGACACATTCGCTCGCTAGTGCCGTTGGCACTTAGAAAATTTTACGTTTGTCATGAGCTCCGGGCGGAGAGCGGCGTTTTTCGTCTTCCGGGTTCGACCCGGGAACCAGCGCCGAGCGGACACATTCGCTCGCTAGTGCCGTTGGCACTTAGAAAATTTTTCGTTTGTCATGAGCTCCGGGCGGAGAGCGGCGTTTTTCGTCTTCCGGGTTCGACCCGGGAACCAGCGCCGAGCGGACACATTCGCTCGCTAGTGCCGTTGGCACTTAGAAAATTTTTCGTTTGTCATGAGCTCCGGGCGGAGAGCGGCGTTTTTCGTCTTCCGGGTTCGACCCGGGAACCAGCGCCGAGCGGACACATTCGCTCGCTAGTGCCGTTGGCACTTAGAAAATTTTTCGTTTGTCATGAGCTCCGGGCGGAGAGCGGCGTTTTTCGTCTTCCGGGTTCGACCCGGGAACCAGCGCCGAGCGGACACATTCGCTCGCTAGTGCCGTTGGCACTTAGAAAATTTTTCGTTTGTCATGAGCTCCGGGCGGAGAGCGGCGTTTTTCGTCTTCCGGGTTCGACCCGGGAACCAGCGCCGAGCGGACACATTCGCTCGCTAGTGCCGTTGGCACTTAGAAAATTTTTCGTTTGTCATGAGCTCCGGGCGGAGACCGGCATTTTTCGTCATTCGAGGCCGACGGGGGAACCAGCCGGAGCGGACACGTTTGCTCGGAAGAGCCGTTGGCACTTAGAAAAAATTCCGTGTCTCGTGAGCTCCAGGGGGGACAGGCTGGTTTTATTCATCCGTAGCCGACATGGGAACCAGCGCGGAGCGGATTGGTGTTGCGCTGCCATATACCTCATCTCTCTCAAGAGTCCCCCCCTTATACGTGCCGATGGTGTTTTGGAAAACGGGGGGTAACTGGATGAGTACACTGACTAGTGGGACCAAGTACACTAATAGCCCCTGGTACCTAAAATGGAAGTATAGAGGCCGACTTTCGGGCAAGATCACGCCGGGTTAGGCTTCCAGGACCTCGGCTAAGCAATTTTAACGGGTTGCCCGGTTCTTTTTTGAACCAGCCCGGTTCTTTTTTTTTATCCAGCCCGGTTCTTTTTACACTTCCAGCTGGAGCTCGGGAGCGGCTTTTTGCACAAGATCACGCCGTGTTAGGCTTCCAGGACCTCAGCTAAGCAATTTTAACGGGTCGCCCGGTTCTTTTTTGATCCAGCCCGGTTCTTTTTTTTATCCAGCCTGGTTCTTTTTACACTTCCAGCTGGAGCTCGGGAGCGGCTTTTTGCACAAGAACACGCCGTGTTAGGCTTCCAGGACCTCGGCTAAGCAATTTTAACGGGTCGCCCGGTTCTTTTTTGATCCAGCCCGGTTCTTTTTTTTATCCAGCCTGGTTCTTTTTACACTTCCAGCTGGAGCTCGGGAGCGGCTTTTTGCACAAGATCACGCCGTGTTAGGCTTCCAGGACCTCGGCTAAGCAATTTTAACGGGTCGCCCGGTTCTTTTTTTTATCCAGCCCGGTTCTTTTTTTTATCCAGCCCGGTTCTTTTTACACTTCCAGCTGGAGCTCGGGAGCGGCTTTTTGCACAAGATCACGCCGTGTTAGGCTTCCAGGACCTCGGCTAAGCAATTTTAACGGGTCGCCCGGTTCTTTTTTGATCCAGCCCGGTTCTTTTTTTTATCCAGCCTGGTTCTTTTTACACTTCCAGCTGGAGCTCGGGAGCGGCTTTTTGCACAAGATCACGCCGGGTTAGGCTTCCAGGACCTCGGCTAAGCAATTTTAACGGGTCGCCCGGTTCTTTTTTTGATCCAGCCCGGTTCTTTTTTTTTATCCAGCCTGGTTCTTTTTACACTTCCAGCTGGAGCTCGGGAGCGGCTTTTTGCACAAGATCACGCCGTGTTAGGCTTCCAGGACCTCGGCTAAGCAATTTTAACGGGTCGCCCGGTTCTTTTTTGATCCAGCCCGGTTCTTTTTTTTATCCAGCCCGGTTCTTTTTACACTTCCAGCTGGAGCTCGGGAGCGGCTTTTTGCACAAGATCACGCCGGGTTAGGCTTCCAGGACCTCGGCTAAGCAATTTTAACGGGTCGCCCGGTTCTTTTTTGATCCAGCCCGGTTCTTTTTTTATCCAGCCCGGTTCTTTTTACACTTCCAGCTGGAGCTCGGCAGCGGCTTTTTGCACAAGATCACGCCGTGTTAGGCTTCCAGGACCTCGGCTAAGCAATTTTAACGGGTCGCCCGGTTCTTTTTTGATCCAGCCCGGTTCTTTTTTTATCCAGCCCGGTTCTTTTTACACTTCCAGCTGGAGCTCGGGAGCGGCTTTTTGCACAAGATCACGCCGTGTTAGGCTTCCAGGACCTCGGCTAAGCAATTTTAACGGGTCGCCCGGTTTTTTTTTTTGATCCAGCCCGGTTCTTTTTTTATCCAGCCCGGTTCTTTTTACACTTCCAGCTGGAGCTCGGCAGCGGCTTTTTGCACAAGATCACGCCGTGTTAGGCTTCCAGGACCTCGGCTAAGCAATTTTAACGGGTCGCCCGGTTCTTTTTTTGATCCAGCCCGGTTCTTTTTTTTATCCAGCCCGGTTCTTTTTACACTTCCAGCTGGAGCTCGGGAGCGGCTTTTTGCACAAGATCACGCCGTGTTTGGCTTCCAGGACCTCGGCTCAGCAATTTTAACGGGTCGCCCGGTTCTTTTTTGATCCAGCCCGGTTCTTTTTTTTATCCAGCCTGGTTCTTTTTACACTTCCAGCTGGAGCTCGGGAGCGGCTTTTTGCACAACAACACGCCGTGTTAGGCTTCCAGGACCTCGGCTAAGCAATTTTAACGGGTCGCCCGGTTCTTTTTTGATCCAGCCCGGTTCTTTTTTTATCCAGCCCGGTTCTTTTTACACTTCCAGCTGGAGCTCGGGAGCGGCTTTTTGCACAAGAACACGCCGTGTTAGGCTTCCAGGACCTCGGCTAAGAAATTTTAACGGGTCGCCCGGTTCTTTTTTTGATCCAGCCCGGTTCTTTTTTTATCCAGCCCGGTTCTTTTTACACTTCCAGCTGGAGCTCGGGAGCGGCTTTTTGCACAAGATCACGCCGTGTTAGGCTTCCAGGACCTCGGCTCAGCAATTTTAACGGGTCGCCCGGTTCTTTTTTGATCCAGCCCGGTTCTTTTTTTATCCAGCCCGGTTCTTTTTACACTTCCAGCTGGAGCTCGGGAGCGGCTTTTTGCACAAGATCACGCCGTGTTAGGCTTCCAGGACCTCGGCTAAGCAATTTTAACGGGTCGCCCGGTTCTTTTTTTGATCCAGCCCGGTTCTTTTTTTTTATCCAGCCTGGTTCTTTTTACACTTCCAGCTGGAGCTCGGGAGCGGCTTTTTGCACAAGATCACGCCGTGTTAGGCTTCCAGGACCTCGGCTAAGCAATTTTAACGGGTCGCCCGGTTCTTTTTTGATCCAGCCCGGTTCTTTTTCCACTTCCAGCTGGAGCTCAGCAGCGGCTTTTTGCACAAGATCACGCCGGGTTAGGCTTCCAGGACCTCGGCTAAGCACTTCTAACGGGTCGCCCGGTTCTTTTTTTTTTTGAACCAGCCCGGTTCTTTTTACACTTCCAGCTGGAGCTCAGCAGCGGCTTTTTGCACAAGATCACGCCGGGTTAGGGTTCCAGGACCTCGGCTAAGCAATTTTAACGGGCCGCCCGGTTCTTTTTTTGATCCAGCCCGGTTCTTTTTACACTTCCAGCTGGAGCTCAGCAGCGGCTTTTTGCACAAGATCACGCCGGGTTAGGCTTCCAGGACCTCGGCTAAGCACTTCTAACGGGCCCTGGTCCACCCCTGCCAGCGCATTTCAAAACTTGGCATTAATTTCGACCTAAGAGACGAAGTCTGATTTTTTTCTACCACTTGGGCGGCCTTTTTGCACCCAGAACACCCGCACCGGCACCATAAATTCGAAGGGTGCCGAGTGCGTCGGCGCAGATTCTGCGACGGAGTGACACTTCCCTCTTGTGGACATTCGGCGGTAGGTGAAATGCGCACTCGGTCTTCTCTTTTCTTTTCCTTCCAGTGAAACTTTGGCAACATTCTGCGAGCTGCTGGCTTCCAGAACCTCGGCCAAGCAGGTGGAGGATTTTTTTCCACTTCCAGCTGGAGGTGAGGAGGGACTTTTTGGGCAAGATCACGCCGACTTAGCAAGCAAGGTGGAAGTGCCAGCATGCAGTGGCTGGAAGTGTGGATGTGGAGCTCCAGCACCCTCCCTGCCTATGGAAGTGTGGAGCTCCAGCACCCTCCCTGCCTATGGAAGTGTGGAGCTCCAGCACCCTCCCTGCCTATGGAAGTGTGGAGCTCCAGCACCCTCCCTGCCTATGGAAGTGTGGAGCTCCAGCACCCTCCCTGCCTATGGAAGTGTGGAGCTCCAGCACCCTCCCTGCCTATGGAAGTGTGGAGCTCCAGCACCCTCCCTGCCTATGGAAGTGTGGAGCTCCAGCACCCTCCCTGCCTATGGAAGTGTGGAGCTCCAGCACCCTCCCTGCCTATGGAAGTGTGGAGCTCCAGCACCCTCCCTGCCTATGGAAGTGTGGAGCTCCAGCACCCTCCCTGCCTATGGAAGTGTGGAGCTCCAGCACCCTCCCTGCCTATGGAAGTGTGGAGCTCCAGCACCCTCCCTGCCTATGGAAGTGTGGAGCTCCAGCACCCTCCCTGCCTATGGAAGTGTGGAGCTCCAGCACCCTCCCTGCCTATGGAAGTGTGGAGCTCCAGCACCCTCCCTGCCTATGGAAGTGTGGAGCTCCAGCACCCTCCCTGCCTATGGAAGTGTGGAGCTCCAGCACCCTCCCTGCCTATGGAAGTGTGGAGCTCCAGCACCCTCCCTGCCTATGGAAGTGTGGAGCTCCAGCACCCTCCCTGCCTATGGAAGTGTGGAGCTCCAGCACCCTCCCTGCCTATGGAAGTGTGGAGCTCCAGCACCCTCCCTGCCTATGGAAGTGTGGAGCTCCAGCACCCTCCCTGCCTATGGAAGTGTGGAGCTCCAGCACCCTCCCTGCCTATGGAAGTGTGGAGCTCCAGCACCCTCCCTGCCTATGGAAGTGTGGAGCTCCAGCACCCTCCCTGCCTATGGAAGTGTGGAGCTCCAGCACCCTCCCTGCCTATGGAAGTGTGGAGCTCCAGCACCCTCCCTGCCTATGGAAGTGTGGAGCTCCAGCACCCTCCCTGCCTATGGAAGTGTGGAGCTCCAGCACCCTCCCTGCCTATGGAAGTGTGGAGCTCCAGCACCCTCCCTGCCTATGGAAGTGTGGAGCTCCAGCACCCTCCCTGCCTATGGAAGTGTGGAGCTCCAGCACCCTCCCTGCCTATGGAAGTGTGGAGCTCCAGCACCCTCCCTGCCTATGGAAGTGTGGAGCTCCAGCACCCTCCCTGCCTATGGAAGTGTGGAGCTCCAGCACCCTCCCTGCCTATGGAAGTGTGGAGCTCCAGCACCCTCCCTGCCTATGGAAGTGTGGAGCTCCAGCACCCTCCCTGCCTATGGAAGTGTGGAGCTCCAGCACCCTCCCTGCCTATGGAAGTGTGGAGCTCCAGCACCCTCCCTGCCTATGGAAGTGTGGAGCTCCAGCACCCTCCCTGCCTATGGAAGTGTGGAGCTCCAGCACCCTCCCTGCCTATGGAAGTGTGGAGCTCCAGCACCCTCCCTGCCTATGGAAGTGTGGAGCTCCAGCACCCTCCCTGCCTATGGAAGTGTGGAGCTCCAGCACCCTCCCTGCCTATGGAAGTGTGGAGCTCCAGCACCCTCCCTGCCTATGGAAGTGTGGAGCTCCAGCACCCTCCCTGCCTATGGAAGTGTGGAGCTCCAGCACCCTCCCTGCCTATGGAAGTGTGGAGCTCCAGCACCCTCCCTGCCTATGGAAGTGTGGAGCTCCAGCACCCTCCCTGCCTATGGAAGTGTGGAGCTCCAGCACCCTCCCTGCCTATGGAAGTGTGGAGCTCCAGCACCCTCCCTGCCTATGGAAGTGTGGAGCTCCAGCACCCTCCCTGCCTATGGAAGTGTGGAGCTCCAGCACCCTCCGTGCCTGGAGCTATGGAGCTATGGAAGTATGGAGCTATGGAGCTATGGAGCTATGGAGCCACCAGCCAGCACCCTCCGTGGCTCAACCACGCCGGCCCAGAGTTCCAGCCGCTCGGCTTCACTCTCTCACAAGCCCCGCCTGGAGCTCCCCAGCCCGCGCCAGGTACCTCAACTACCGAGGCCAGCCGCTCGACCAGGCCGGCCGAGAGTTCCAGCCGCTCGGCTTCACTCTCTCACAAGCCCCGCCTGGAGCTCCCCGGCCCACCCCTGGTACCTCAACTACCGAGGCCAGCCGCTCGACCACGCCGGCGCAGAGTTCCAGCCGCTCGGATGAGCTCTGCCACTCTCCCGCCGCGCAGCCACCGGTAACGGGGAAATGTCGCCGCCTTGTGGACACGCCGTTGTAAATGAATGGGCTTTCGCACTTAGTGCAATTTTCGCCAACTCTCTGACTGGAGCTATGGAAGTATGGAGCTATGGAGCCACCAGCCACCCAGGCTGGAGCTATGGAGCTCTGGAGGTATGGAGCTATGGAGCCCTGGAGCTATGGAGCTATGGAGCCCTGGAGCTATGGAGCCCTGGAGCTATGGAGCTATGGAGCTCTGGTGCTATGGAGCTATGGAGCTCTGGTGCTATGGAGCTATGGAGCTCTGGTGCTATGGAGCTATGGAGCTCTGGTGCTATGGAGCTATGGAGCTCTGGTGCTATGGAGCTATGGAGCTCTGGTGCTATGGAGCTATGGAGCTCTGGTGCTATGGAGCTATGGAGCTCTGGTGCTATGGAGCTATGGAGCTCTGGTGCTATGGAGCTATGGAGCTATGGAGCTCTGGTGCTATGGAGCTATGGAGCTCTGGTGCAATGGAGCTATGGAGCTCTGGTGCTATGGAGCTATGGAGCTCTGGTGCTATGGAGCTCTGGTGCTATGGAGCTATGGAGCTCTGGTGCTATGGAGCTCTGGAGCTCTGGAGGTATGGAGCTATGGAGCTATGGAGCCACCAGCCAGCACCCTCCGTGGCTGGATCAATGGAAGTGTTTTAGGTACCAGGCAGCCAAAGGGCCGAGGCCTCACGCTCGACCACGCCGGCGCAGAGTTCCAGCCGCTCGGATAAGCTCTGTCACTCACCCGCCGCGCAGCCACCGGTAACGGGGAAATGTCGCCGCCTTGTGGACACGCCGTTGTAAATGAATGGGCTTTCGCACTTAGTGCAATTTTAGCCAACTCTCTGACTGGAGCTATGGAAGTATGGAGCTATGGAGCCACCAGCCACCCAGGCTGGAGCTATGGAGCTCTGGAGGTATGGAGCTATGGAGCCCTGGAGCTATGGAGCTATGGAGCCCTGGAGCTATGGAGCCCTGGAGCTATGGAGCTATGGAGCTCTGGTGCTATGGAGCTATGGAGCTCTGGTGCTATGGAGCTATGGAGCTCTGGTGCTATGGAGCTATGGAGCTCTGGTGCTATGGAGCTATGGAGCTCTGGTGCTATGGAGCTATGGAGCTCTGGTGCTATGGAGCTATGGAGCTCTGGTGCTATGGAGCTATGGAGCTCTGGTGCTATGGAGCTATGGAGCTATGGAGCCACCAGCCAGCACCCTCCGTGGCTGGATCAATGGAAGTGTTTTAGGTACCAGGCAGCCAAAGGGCCGGGGCCTCACGCTCGACCACGCCGGCGCAGAGTTCCAGCCGCTCGGATAAGCTCTGTCACTCACCCGCCACGCAGCCACCGGTAACGGGGAAATGTCGCCGCCTGGCGGACACGCCGTTGTAAATGAATGGGCTTTCGCACTTAGTGCAATTTTCGCCAACTCTCTGACTGGAGCTATGGAAGTATGGAGCTATGGAGCCACCAGCCACCCAGGCTGGAGCTATGGAGCTATGGAGGTATGGAGCTATGGAGCCCTGGAGCTATGGAGCTATGGAGCCCTGGAGCTATGGAGCCCTGGAGCTATGGAGCTATGGAGCTCTGGTGCTATGGAGCTATGGAGCTCTGGTGCTATGGAGCTATGGAGCTCTGGTGCTATGGAGCTATGGAGCTCTGGTGCTATGGAGCTATGGAGCTATGGAGCCACCAGCCAGCACCCTCCGTGGCTGGATCAATGGAAGTGTTTTAGGTACCAGGCAGCCAAAGGGCCGGGGCCTCACGCTCGACCACGCCGGCGCAGAGTTCCAGCCGCTCGGATAAGCTCTGTCACTCACCCGCCACGCAGCCACCGGTAACGGGGAAATGTCGCCGCCTGGCGGACACGCCGTTGTAAATGAATGGGCTTTCGCACTTAGTGCAATTTTCGCCAACTCTCTGACTGGAGCTATGGAAGTATGGAGCTATGGAGCCACCAGCCACCCAGGCTGGAGCTATGGAGCTATGGAGGTATGGAGCTATGGAGCCCTGGAGCTATGGAGCTATGGAGCCCTGGAGCTATGGAGCCCTGGAGCTATGGAGCTATGGAGCTCTGGTGCTATGGAGCTATGGAGCTCTGGTGCTATGGAGCTATGGAGCTCTGGTGCTATGGAGCTATGGAGCTCTGGTGCTATGGAGCTATGGAGCTCTGGTGCTATGGAGCTATGGAGCTCTGGTGCTATGGAGCTATGGAGCTCTGGTGCTATGGAGCTATGGAGCTCTGGTGCTATGGAGCTATGGAGCTCTGGTGCTATGGAGCTATGGAGCTCTGGTGCTATGGAGCTATGGAGCTATGGAGCCACCAGCCAGCACCCTCCGTGGCTGGATCAATGGAAGTGTTTTAGGTACCAGGCAGCCAAAGGGCCGGGGCCTCACGCTCGACCACGCCGGCGCAGAGTTCCAGCCGCTCGGATAAGCTCTGTCACTCACCCGCCGCGCAGCCACCGGTAACGGGGAAATGTCGCCGCCTGGCGGACACGCCGTTGTAAATGAATGGGCTTTCGCACTTAGTGCAATTTTAGCCAACTCCGTGGCTGCAAGTATGGAAGTATGGAGCTATGGAGCCACCAGCCAGCACCCTCCGCGGCTGGAGCTATGGAGCTCCGGGGCTATGGAGCTCCGGGGCTATGGAGCTCCGGGGCTATGGAGCTATGGAGCTATGGAGCTCCGGGGCTATGGAGCTATGGAGCTCCGGGGCTATGGAGCTATGGAGCTCCGGGGCTATGGAGCTCCGGGGCTATGGAGCTCCGGGGCTATGGAGCTATGGAGCTATGGAGCTCCGGGGCTATGGAGCTATGGAGCTCCGGGGCTATGGAGCTATGGAGCTCCGGGGCTATGGAGCTCCGGGGCTATGGAGCTATGGAGCTCCGGGGCTATGGAGCTATGGAGCTCCGGGGCTATGGAGCTCTGGAGCTCTGGAAGTATGGATGATCCAGCACCCTCCGTGGCTGACCGCTGGTGCTCGGGGCCGGTGAACTCGGCACCCGCCTCCGGCGGGTGCCTCGGTGACCGCCGTCGCTTGGGGCCAGTGAACTCGGCACCCGCCTTCGGCGGGTGCCTCGGTGACCGGTTGTCGCTTGGGGCCAGTGAACTCGGCACCCGCCTTCGGCGGGTGCCTCGGTGACCGGTTGTCGCTTGGGGCCGGTGAACTCGGCACCCGCCTTCGGCGGGTGCCTCGGTGACCGGTTGTCGCTTGGGGCCGGTGAACTCGGCACCCGCCTTCGGCGGGTGCCTCGGTGACCGGTTGTCGCTTGGGGCCGGTGAACTCGGCACCCGCCTTCGGCGGGTGCCTCGGTGGCGGTCGGGGTTGGTGCTTGGGGACCGGCTTCGCTTCTGGAAGTCTGGGGGAGGCGGTCTGGTGGTGGTGGCCGACGTTGATGGTGGTGGGGCGGG
>NW_028232000.1:70000-90000 GCF_054491065.1 Syngnathus leptorhynchus
GCCGACTACACGACCGTTTGGCAGAGCGAGTGCAAGGTTAGGCGAGCTGGGCGGTAACTCGGGTTAGTCTGGGGAGACTCGCGGTGGACAGGGGGGCGCGAATCCGGCCGGGCGGCCCCATCGATTAAGCATTGGTAGGGAGCCGAGGATGAGCCGTGCGAAGTGGCCTCGGAGGCGGTCCGTGGGGGACGACGGGGGGGGACGGGCGTCGGCCCTCCGGCCCGAGCAGAGAACGTTCGGTCACCCAAGCGGGAATCTGCGCCCCGGCCCGAGTCGGACTCGGTCGGTGCGGCCCGCTGAGGCCCTCAACTATTCCCGTACGCGGGGGTCGGGAGCTGCGGCGCTGCGCCGGCGACTTACCCGCGCGAGGCACGCACTGCGTGCGGCCAGGATGCGGAGTTGGATCGGCGCTGGTTGGGAACCCTCGGGGAACGAAGGCGGACGGCGGCCAGCCGGCGCCGACGAACCCGTCGGGGAGGGGGCTGGTGGCAGGCGCGATCGGCACTATTGCTGACTGCCGGGAGGGAAGCTGCGCCCCGGCCGAGTCAGACTCAGCCGTTGCGGCCCCCCCGAGCCCGCAGCGCGTAGCGCGGAAGCCATACGCCCCCCCGATGCGGAGCGACAGACGCCCCCGCGACCGCGGTTGGTCGGGAAGGCTTTTCGGATAGAGGTCGGACGGTGTGTGTGGACGGCTTCCCGTGGTGCCGCCGCTATCAAGCCGGAGGGTTTGAGAAACGACATTCGCGGAAGGACCGGCGCGGCCGGCGGACGCTCGCACGCGCGGCGCCCGACACTCAGCCGCTCGCTCGGCCTCCGTGGATCGTGGCTAGGTGGGATGGATGCCAAACCGGGTCGTCTCGGTCTCGCCGCAGTACGGTCGCGCCGGGGCCTGCGGGGCGGCGCGGGGAGCGCACGCTCACGCGGCGGCCGGGGCGCTAGAGTGCGACCCGCAGTGGGTAGGAACCGTCCACCCGACGTCGGACGAGCCGAGGCCGATGGGGGCCCTACCAAGGCGGGTCATGAGTGCCAGTCGGTCAGTTGGGTGAGGGGGTACTCGGAGGCCCGCCGGGAGCAGACGGGCGACCGGGGATGGGGGGCGTACGCGGGCGGGCGCCGGGAGAAGACGGCCCGTCCGGGGTCGAATCTCGGCCTGTGTTTTCGGAGCCGGCCGGGCATCACGCTCCCTCCTTGGATGGACAACATTCGTAGTTGACACTTTGTGTCATTTTATCCGAGCGGGCGGGCGCCTCGAGAGGCGGACCGTCCGGGGCGACTCTCGGCCTGTGTTTTCGGAGCCGGCCGGGCCTCACGCTCCCTCCTTGGATGGACAACATTCGTAGTTGACACTTTGTGTCATTTTATCCGAGCGGGCGGGCGCCGCGAGGCGGACCGTCCGGGGCGACTCTCGGCCTGTGTTTTCGGAGCCGGCCGGGCATCACGCTCCCTCCTTGGATGGACAACATTCGTAGTTGACACTTTGTGTCATTTTATCCGAGCGGGCGGGCGCCTCGAGAGGCGGACCGTCCGGGGCGACTCTCGGCCTGTGTTTTCGGAGCCGGCCGGGCCTCACGCTCCCTCCTTGGATGGACAACATTCGTAGTTGACACTTTGTGTCATTTTATCCGAGCGGGCGGGCGCCGCGAGGCGGACCGTCCGGGGCGACTCTCGGCCTGTGTTTTCGGAGCCGGCCGGGCATCACGCTCCCTCCTTGGATGGACAACATTCGTAGTTGACACTTTGTGTCATTTTATCCGAGCGGGCGGGCGCCTCGAGAGGCGGACCGTCCGGGGCGACTCTCGGCCTGTGTTTTCGGAGCCGGCCGGGCCTCACGCTCCCTCCTTGGATGGACAACATTCGTAGTTGACACTTTGTGTCATTTTATCCGAGCAGACGGGCGCCGCGAGGCGGACCGTCCGGGGCGACTCTCGGCCTGTGTTTTCGGAGCCGGCCGGGCATCACGCTCCCTCCTTGGATGGACAACATTCGTAGTTGACACTTTGTGTCATTTTATCCGAGCGGGCGGGCGCCTCGAGAGGCGGACCGTCCGGGGCGACTCTCGGCCTGTGTTTTCGGAGCCGGCCGGGCCTCACGCTCCCTCCTTGGATGGACAACATTCGTAGTTGACACTTTGTGTCATTTTATCCGAGCGGGCGGGCGCCGCGAGGCGGACCGTCCGGGGCGACTCTCGGCCTGTGTTTAAGGAGCCGGCCGGGCATCACGCTCCTTCCTTGGATGGACAACATTCGCAGTTGACACTTTGTGTCATTTTATCCGAGCAGACGGGCGCCGCGAGGCGGACCGTCCGGGGCGACTCTCGGCCTGTGTTTTCGGAGCCGGCCGGGCATCACGCTCCCTCCTTGGATGGACAACATTCGTAGTTGACACTTTGTGTCATTTTATCCGAGCAGACGGGCGCCGCGAGGCGACCGTCCGGGGCGACTCTCGGCCTGTGTTTAAGGAGCCGGCCGGGCATCACGCTCCTTCCTTGGATGGACAACATTCGTAGTTGACACTTTGTGTCATTTTATCCGAGCGGGCGGGCGCCGCGAGGCGGACCGTCCGGGGCGACTCTCGGCCTGTGTTTAAGGAGCCGGCCGGGCATCACGCTCCTTCCTTGGATGGACAACATTCGCAGTTGACACTTTGTGTCATTTTATCCGAGCAGACGGGCGCCGCGAGGCGGACCGTCCGGGGCGACTCTCGGCCTGTGTTTTCGGAGCCGGCCGGGCATCACGCTCCCTCCTTGGATGGACAACATTCGTAGTTGACACTTTGTGTCATTTTATCCGAGCAGACGGGCGCCGCGAGGCGGACCGTCCGGGGCGACTCTCGGCCTGTGTTTAAGGAGCCGGCCGGGCATCACGCTCCTTCCTTGGATGGACAACATTCGCAGTTGACACTTTGTGTCATTTTGTTCGGCCTGTGTTTAAGGAGGCGGCCGTCCTCCACTCGGTCCGTGTTTAAGGAGCGACACTCGCGCTCCGGTTCGGCCTGTATTTAGGGAGGCGGCCGTCCTCCGCTTGGTCTGTGTTAAGGGCGACACTCTGTCCATGTTTGAGGAGCCTGGCCCTGACGCTCCTCTCCGGCCTGTGTTTAAGGAGGCGGCCGTCCTCCCCTTGGTCCGTGTTAAGGGCGACACTCGGTCCATGTTTGAGGAGCCTGGCCCTGACGCTCCTCTCCGGCCTGTGTTTAAGGAGGCGGCCGTCCTCCCCTTGGTCCGTGTTAAGGGCGACACTCGGTCCATGTTTGAGGAGCCTGGCCCTGACGCTCCTCTCCGGCCTGTGTTTAAGGAGGCGGCCGTCCTCCCCTTGGTCCGTGTTAAGGGCGACACTCGGTCCATGTTTGAGGAGCCTGGCCCTGACGCTCCTCTCCGGCCTGTGTTTAAGGAGGCGGCCGTCCTCCCCTTGGTCCGTGTTAAGGGCGACACTCGGTCCATGTTTGAGGAGCCTGGCCCTGACGCTCCTCTCCGGCCTGTGTTTAAGGAGGCGGCCGTCCTCCCCTTGGTCCGTGTTAAGGGCGACACTCGGTCCATGTTTGAGGAGCCTGGCCCTGACGCTCCTCTCCGGCCTGTGTTTAAGGAGGCGGCCGTCCTCCCCTTGGTCCGTGTTAAGGGCGACACTCGGTCCATGTTTGAGGAGCCTGGCCCTGACGCTCCTCTCCGGCCTGTGTTTAAGGAGGCGGCCGTCCTCCCCTTGGTCTGTGTTAAGGGCGACACTCGGTCCATGTTTGAGGAGCCTGGCCCTGACGCTCCTCTCCGGCCTGTGTTTAAGGAGGCGGCCGTCCTCCCCTTGGTCTGTGTTAAGGGCGACACTCGGTCCATGTTTGAGGAGCCTGGCCCTGACGCTCCTCTCCGGCCTGTGTTTAAGGAGGCGGCCGTCCTCCCCTTGGTCTGTGTTAAGGGCGACACTCGGTCCGTGTTTAAGGAGCGGCCCTCGCGCTCCGGTTCGGCCTGTATTTAGGGAGGCGGCCGTCCTCCGCTTGGTCTGTGTTAAGGGCGACACTCGGTCCGTGTTTAAGGAGCCGGCCCTGACGCTCCTCTTCGGCCTGTGTTTAAGGAGGCGGCCGTCCTCCACTTCCTTCCATGCACCACCACATTCGCAGTTGACACTTTGCCATTTTTTCAGAGAGGTGACACTTAGTCGTTTTTTCGAAAGTTGACACTTAGTCGTTTTTTCGAAAGTTGACACTTTGCCGTTTTTTCAGAGAGGCGACACTTAGTCGTTTTTTCGAAAGTTGACACTTAGCCGTTTTTTCGAAAGTTGACACTTAGCCGTTTTTTCGAAAGTTGACACTTAGCCGTTTTTTCGAAAGTTGACACTTAGTCACTTTTTCGCCACAGTGACACCTCCAGCGCGTGCCACGGCGCTTTTCAGGTCTTCTATCCGACCTTGTGCTGTCGAGGACGGCGTGTCCGACGCCGTGGGGAGACCAGCACCATCTCCTCCATACTCGTAAACGGGGTGCTTTGGAAAACGGGGGGAAAGTCGATGAGTACACTGACTACTGGGACCATTTCATTGTACTCTGGCGCACCTGAAGACCAAAAAAGGTACTGCACCTTAGCCCGGGTACCTCACCCCCTGGTACCTCGAGGAGAACTTAGAAAAATTTCGACAAATTTTTGGTGAGCTCCAGGGAGAGAGGCTGATTTTTCGCTTTTTGAGGCCGACCGCCGAACCGGCGCGGGGCGGACTCACAAGCCCCGCAGAGCCGTGGGCACTTAGTCGTTTTTTCAGAGAGGCGACACTTAGTCGTTTTTTCAGAGGCGACACTTAGTCGTTTTTTCGAAAGTTGACACTTAGCCGTTTTTTCGAAAGTCGACACTTAGCCGTTTTTTTGGAAAGTTGACACTTAGTCGTTTTTTCGAAAGTTGACACTTAGTCGTTTTTTCGCCACAATTGGCTCTGAGCTCCAGGGGGAGAGCCTGGTTTTGCCTTATTTCAGGCCGGCTGGGGAACCGGCGCGGGTCGGATGCACGAGCCCGGCAGAGCCGTGGGCACTTAGAAAATTTTCGCCGATTAAGCTGGGACCTCCAGGCGGAGACCGGCATTCCTCGTCCTCGGGGTTCGACCCAGGAACCGGCGCTGGGCAGACGCCGTAGCCACGCAGAGCCGTGGGCACTTAGAAAATATTCGCCAAGTTGGCTCTGAGCTCCAGGCGGAGAGGCTGGTTTTGCCTTATTTCAGGCCGGCTGGGGAACCGGCGCGGGTCGGATGCACGAGCCCGCAGAGCCGTGGGCACTTTGCCATTTTCTCAGAGTCGACACTTAGTCGTTTTTTCAGAGAGGCGACACTCTGTCGTTTTTTCGAAAGTTGACACTTTGCCGTTTTTTCAGAGAGGCGACACTTAGCCGTTTTTTCGAAAGTTGACACTTAGCCGTTTTTTCGAAAGTCGACACTTAGCCGTTTTTTCAGAGATGTGACACTTTGCCGTTTTTTCGAAAGTCGACACTTAGCCGTTTTTTCAGAGATGTGACACTTAGAAACTTTTTGCCAAGTTGGCTGTGAGCTCCAGGAGGAGACCGTTATTTTTCGTCATTCGAGGCCGACTGCGGAACCGGCGCTGGGCGGACGCCAAAGCTCGGCAGGGCCGTGGGCACTTAGAAACTTTTTGCCAAGTTGGCTGTGAGCTCCAGGAGGAGACCGTTATTTTTCGTCATTCGAGGCCGACTGCGGAACCGGCGCTGGGCGGACGCCAAAGCTCGGCAGGGCCGTGGGCACTTAGAAACTTTTTGCCAAGTTGGCTGTGAGCTCCAGGAGGAGACCGTTATTTTTCGTCATTCGAGGCCGACTGCGGAACCGGCGCTGGGCGGACGCCAAAGCTCGGCAGGGCCGTGGGCACTTAGAAACTTTTTGCCAAGTTGGCTGTGAGCTCCAGGAGGAGACCGTTATTTTTCGTTATTCGAGGCCGACTGCGGAACCGGCGCTGGGCGGACGCCAAAGCTCGGCAGGGCCGTGGGCACTTAGAAACTTTTTGCCAAGTTGGCTGTGAGCTCCAGGAGGAGACCGTTATTTTTCGTCATTCGAGGCCGACTGCGGAACCGGCGCTGGGCGGACGTCAAAGCTCGGCAGGGCCGTGGGCACTTAGAAACTTTTTGCCAAGTTGGCTGTGAGCTCCAGGAGGAGACCGTTATTTTTCGTCATTCGAGGCCGACTGCGGAACCGGCGCTGGGCGGACGCCAAAGCTCGGCAGGGCCGTGGGCACTTAGAAACTTTTTGCCAAGTTGGCTGTGAGCTCCAGGAGGAGACCGTTATTTTTCGTCATTCGAGGCCGACTGCGGAACCGGCGCTGAGCGGACGCCAAAGCTCGGCAGGGCCGTGGGCACTTAGAAACTTTTTGCCAAGTTGGCTGTGAGCTCCAGGAGGAGACCGTTATTTTTCGTCATTCGAGGCCGACTGCGGAACCGGCGCTGGGCGGACGCCAAAGCTCGGCAGGGCCGTGGGCACTTAGAAACTTTTTGCCAAGTTGGCTGTGAGCTCCAGGAGGAGACCGTTATTTTTCGTCATTCGAGGCCGACTGCGGAACCGGCGCTGGGCGGACGCCAAAGCTCGGCAGGGCCGTGGGCACTTAGAAACTTTTTGCCAAGTTGGCTGTGAGCTCCAGGAGGAGACCGTTATTTTTCGTCATTCGAGGCCGACTGCGGAACCGGCGCTGGGCGGACGCCAAAGCTCGGCAGGGCCGTGGGCACTTAGAAACTTTTTGCCAAGTTGGCTGTGAGCTCCAGGAGGAGACCGTTATTTTTCGTCATTCGAGGCCGACTGCGGAACCGGCGCTGGGCGGACGCCAAAGCTCGGCAGGGCCGTGGGCACTTAGAAACTTTTTGCCAAGTTGGCTGTGAGCTCCAGGAGGAGACCGTTATTTTTCGTCATTCGAGGCCGACTGCGGAACCGGCGCTGGGCGGACGCCAAAGCTCGGCAGGGCCGTGGGCACTTAGAAACTTTTTGCCAAGTTGGCTGTGAGCTCCAGGAGGAGACCGTCATTTTTCGTCATTCGAGGCCGACTGCGGCACCGGCGCTGAGCGGACGCCAAAGCTCGGCAGGGCCGTGGGCACTTAGAAACTTTTTGCCAAGTTGGCTGTGAGCTCCAGGAGGAGACCGTTATTTTTCGTCATTCGAGGCCGACTGCGGAACCGGCGCTGGGCGGACGCCAAAGCTCGGCAGGGCCGTGGGCACTTAGAAACTTTTTGCCAAGTTGGCTGTGAGCTCCAGGAGGAGACCGTCATTTTTCGTCATTCGAGGCCGACTGCGGCACCGGCGCTGAGCGGACGCCAAAGCTCGGCAGGGCCGTGGGCACTTTGCCACTTTTTCGCCACAATTGGCTGTGAGCTCCAGGAGGAGACCGTTATTTTTCGTCATTCTAGGCCGGTTGCAGAACCGGCGCGGCTCGGATGCACGAGCCCGCAGAGCCGTGGGCACTTAGAAAAATTTCAGAGAGGCGACACTTTGCCATTTTTTCAGAGAGGTGACACTTAGTCGTTTTTTCGAAAGTTGACACTTAGCCGTTTTTTCGAAAGTTGACACTTAGTCGTTTTTTCGAAAGTTGACACTTAGTCGTTTTTTCGCCAAAGTGCCCACCTCCAGCGCGTGCCACGGCGCTTTCCAGGTCTTCTATCCGACCTTGTGCTGTCGAGGACGGCGTGTCCGACGCCGTGGGGAGACCAGCACCATCTCCTCCATACTCGTAAACGAGGTGCTTTGGAAAACGGGGGGAAAGTCGATGAGTACACTGACTACTGGGACCATTTCATTGTACTCTGGCGCACCTGAAGACCAAAAAAGGTACTGCACCTTAGCCCGGGTACCTCACCCCCTGGTACCTCGAGGTGAGCTCCAGGGAGAGAGGCTGATTTTTTGCTTTTTGAGGCCGACCACCGAACCGGCGCGGGGCGGACTCACAAGCCCCGCAGAGCCGTGGGCACTTAGTCGTTTTTTCGAAAGTTGACACTTAGTCGTTTTTTCGCCGATTTTGCTGGGACCTCCAGGCGAGGACCGGCGTTTTTCGTCTTCCGGGTCCGACCCGGGAACCAGCGCCGAGCGGACACATTCGCTCGCTAGTGCCGTTGGCACTTAGAAAATTTTTCGTTTGTCATGAGCTCCGGGCGGAGACCGGCGTTTTTCGTCTTCCGGGTCCGACCCGGGAACCAGCGCCGAGCGGACACATTCGCTCGCAAGTGCCGTTGGCACTTAGAAAATTTTTCGTTTGTCATGAGCTCCGGGCGGAGAGCGGCGTTTTTCGTCTTCCGGGTTCGACCCGGGAACCAGCGCCGAGCGGACACATTCGCTCGCTAGTGCCGTTGGCACTTAGAAAATTTTTCGTTTGTCATGAGCTCCGGGCGGAGACCGGCGTTTTTTGTCTTCCGGGTTCGACCCGGGAACCAGCGCCGAGCGGACACATTCGCTCGCTAGTGCCGTTGGCACTTAGAAAATTTTTCGTTTGTCATGAGCTCCGGGCGGAGAGCGGCGTTTTTCGTCTTCCGGGTTCGACCCGGGAACCAGCGCCGAGCGGACACATTCGCTCGCTAGTGCCGTTGGCACTTAGAAAATTTTTCGTTTGTCATGAGCTCCGGGCGGAGAGCGGCGTTTTTCGTCTTCCGGGTTCGACCCGGGAACCAGCGCCGAGCGGACACATTCGCTCGCTAGTGCCGTTGGCACTTAGAAAATTTTTCGTTTGTCATGAGCTCCGGGCGGAGAGCGGCGTTTTTCGTCTTCCGGGTTCGACCCGGGAACCAGCGCCGAGCGGACACATTCGCTCGCTAGTGCCGTTGGCACTTAGAAAATTTTTCGTTTGTCATGAGCTCCGGGCGGAGAGCGGCGTTTTTCGTCTTCCGGGTTCGACCCGGGAACCAGCGCCGAGCGGACACATTCGCTCGCTAGTGCCGTTGGCACTTAGAAAATTTTTCGTTTGTCATGAGCTCCGGGCGGAGAGCGGCGTTTTTCGTCTTCCGGGTTCGACCCGGGAACCAGCGCCGAGCGGACACATTCGCTCGCTAGTGCCGTTGGCACTTAGAAAATTTTTCGTTTGTCATGAGCTCCGGGCGGAGAGCGGCGTTTTTCGTCTTCCGGGTTCGACCCGGGAACCAGCGCCGAGCGGACACATTCGCTCGCTAGTGCCGTTGGCACTTAGAAAATTTTTCGTTTGTCATGAGCTCCGGGCGGAGAGCGGCGTTTTTCGTCTTCCGTGTTCGACCCGGGAACCAGCGCCGAGCGGACACATTCGCTCGCTAGTGCCGTTGGCACTTAGAAAATTTTTCGTTTGTCATGAGCTCCGGGCGGAGACCGGCATTTTTCGTCATTCGAGGCCGACGGGGGAACCAGCCGGAGCGGACACGTTTGCTCGGAAGAGCCGTTGGCACTTAGAAAAAATTCCGTGTCTCGTGAGCTCCAGGGGGGACAGGCTGGTTTTATTCATCCGTAGCCGACATGGGAACCAGCGCGGAGCGGATTGGTGTTGCGCTGCCATATACCTCATCTCTCTCAGGAGTCCCCCCCTTATACGTGCCGATGGTGTTTTGGAAAACGGGGGGTAACTGGATGAGTACACTGACTAGGGGGACCAGTACACTAGCGAGTGGGACCAGTACACTGACTAGTGGGACCAACACACTATGAGCGCCTGGTACCTAAAATGGAAGTATAGAGGCCGAATTTCGGGCAAGATCACGCCGGGTTAGGCTTCCAGGACCTCGGCGAAGCAATTTTAACGGGTTGCCCGGTTCTTTTTTGAACCAGCCCGGTTCTTTTTTTTATCCAGCCCGGTTCTTTTTACACTTCCAGCTGGAGCTCGGGAGCGGCTTTTTGCACAAGATCACGCCGTGTTAGGCTTCCAGGACCTCGGCTAAGCAATTTTAACGGGTCGCCCGGTTCTTTTTTGATCCAGCCCGGTTCTTTTTTTATCCAGCCCGGTTCTTTTTACACTTCCAGCTGGAGCTCGGGAGCGGCTTTTTGCACAAGATCACGCCGTGTTAGGCTTCCAGGACCTCGGCTAAGCAATTTTAACGGGTCGCCCGGTTCTTTTTTGATCCAGCCCGGTTCTTTTTTTTATCCAGCCCGGTTCTTTTTACACTTCCAGCTGGAGCTCGGGAGCGGCTTTTTGCACAAGATCACGCCGTGTTAGGCTTCCAGGACCTCGGCGAAGCAATTTTAACGGGTCGCCCGGTTCTTTTTTGATCCAGCCCGGTTCTTTTTTTTATCCAGCCCGGTTCTTTTTACACTTCCAGCTGGAGCTCGGGAGCGGCTTTTTGCACAAGATCACGCCGGGTTAGGCTTCCAGGACCTCGGCTAAGCAATTTTAACGGGTCGCCCGGTTCTTTTTTGATCCAGCCCGGTTCTTTTTTTATCCAGCCCGGTTCTTTTTACACTTCCAGCTGGAGCTCGGGAGCGGCTTTTTGCACAAGATCACGCCGTGTTAGGCTTCCAGGACCTCGGCTAAGCAATTTTAACGGGTCGCCCGGTTCTTTTTTGATCCAGCCCGGTTCTTTTTTTTATCCAGCCTGGTTCTTTTTACACTTCCAGCTGGAGCTCGGGAGCGGCTTTTTGCACAAGAACACGCCGTGTTAGGCTTCCAGGACCTCGGCTAAGCAATTTTAACGGGTCGCCCGGTTCTTTTTTGATCCAGCCCGGTTCTTTTTTTTATCCAGCCTGGTTCTTTTTACACTTCCAGCTGGAGCTCGGGAGCGGCTTTTTGCACAAGATCACGCCGTGTTAGGCTTCCAGGACCTCGGCTAAGCAATTTTAACGGGTCGCCCGGTTCTTTTTTGATCCAGCCCGGTTCTTTTTTTTTATCCAGCCTGGTTCTTTTTACACTTCCAGCTGGAGCTCGGGAGCGGCTTTTTGCACAAGAACACGCCGTGTTAGGCTTCCAGGACCTCGGCTAAGCAATTTTAACGGGTCGCCCGGTTCTTTTTTGATCCAGCCCGGTTCTTTTTTTTATCCAGCCTGGTTCTTTTTACACTTCCAGCTGGAGCTCGGGAGCGGCTTTTTGCACAAGATCACGCCGTGTTAGGCTTCCAGGACCTCGGCTAAGCAATTTTAACGGGTCGCCCGGTTCTTTTTTTTATCCAGCCCGGTTCTTTTTTTTTATCCAGCCTGGTTCTTTTTACACTTCCAGCTGGAGCTCGGGAGCGGCTTTTTGCACAAGAACACGCCGTGTTAGGCTTCCAGGACCTCGGCTAAGCAATTTTAACGGGTCGCCCGGTTCTTTTTTGATCCAGCCCGGTTCTTTTTTTTATCCAGCCTGGTTCTTTTTACACTTCCAGCTGGAGCTCGGGAGCGGCTTTTTGCACAAGATCACGCCGTGTTAGGCTTCCAGGACCTCGGCTAAGCAATTTTAACGGGTCGCCCGGTTCTTTTTTGATCCAGCCCGGTTCTTTTTTTTATCCAGCCTGGTTCTTTTTACACTTCCAGCTGGAGCTCGGGAGCGGCTTTTTGCACAAGAACACGCCGTGTTAGGCTTCCAGGACCTCGGCTAAGCAATTTTAACGGGTCGCCCGGTTCTTTTTTTTATCCAGCCCGGTTCTTTTTTTATCCAGCCCGGTTCTTTTTACACTTCCAGCTGGAGCTCGGGAGCGGCTTTTTGCACAAGATCACGCCGTGTTAGGCTTCCAGGACCTCGGCTAAGCAATTTTAACGGGTCGCCCGGTTCTTTTTTGATCCAGCCCGGTTCTTCTTTTTTATCCAGCCTGGTTCTTTTTACACTTCCAGCTGGAGCTCGGGAGCGGCTTTTTGCACAAGAACACGCCGTGTTAGGCTTCCAGGACCTCGGCTAAGCAATTTTAACGGGTCGCCCGGTTCTTTTTTGATCCAGCCCGGTTCTTTTTTTTATCCAGCCCGGTTCTTTTCACACTTCCAGCTGGAGCTCGGCAGCGGCTATTTGCACAAGATCACGCCGGGTTAGGCTTCCAGGACCTCGGCTAAGCAATTTTAACGGGTCGCCCGGTTCTTTTTTTGATCCAGCCCGGTTCTTTTTTTATCCAGCCCGGTTCTTTTTACACTTCCAGCTGGAGCTCGGGAGCGGCTTTTTGCACAAGATCACGCCGTGTTAGGCTTCCAGGACCTCGGCTAAGCAATTTTAACGGGTCGCCCGGTTCTTTTTTGATCCAGCCCGGTTCTTCTTTTTTATCCAGCCTGGTTCTTTTTACACTTCCAGCTGGAGCTCGGGAGCGGCTTTTTGCACAAGAACACGCCGTGTTAGGCTTCCAGGACCTCGGCTAAGCAATTTTAACGGGTCGCCCGGTTCTTTTTTGATCCAGCCCGGTTCTTTTTTTTATCCAGCCCGGTTCTTTTCACACTTCCAGCTGGAGCTCGGCAGCGGCTATTTGCACAAGATCACGCCGGGTTAGGCTTCCAGGACCTCGGCTAAGCAATTTTAACGGGTCGCCCGGTTCTTTTTTTGATCCAGCCCGGTTCTTTTTTTATCCAGCCCGGTTCTTTTTACACTTCCAGCTGGAGCTCGGGAGCGGCTTTTTGCACAAGATCACGCCGTGTTAGGCTTCCAGGACCTCGGCTAAGCAATTTTAACGGGTCGCCCGGTTCTTTTTTGATCCAGCCCGGTTCTTTGTTTTTTATCCAGCCCGGTTCTTTTCACACTTCCAGCTGGAGCTCGGCAGCGGCTATTTGCACAAGATCACGCCGGGTTAGGCTTCCAGGACCTCGGCTAAGCAATTTTAACGGGTCGCCCGGTTCTTTTTTGATCCAGCCCGGTTCTTTTTTTTATCCAGCCCGGTTCTTTTCACACTTCCAGCTGGAGCTCGGGAGCGGCTTTTTGCACAAGATCACGCCGTGTTAGGCTTCCAGGACCTCGGCTAAGCAATTTTAACGGGTCGCCCGGTTCTTTTTTGATCCAGCCCGGTTCTTTTTTTTATCCAGCCCGGTTCTTTTCACACTTCCAGCTGGAGCTCGGCAGCGGCTATTTGCACAAGATCACGCCGGGTTAGGCTTCCAGGACCTCGGCTAAGCAATTTTAACGGGTCGCCCGGTTCTTTTTTGATCCAGCCCGGTTCTTTTTACACTTCCAGCTGGAGCTCGGGAGCGGCTTTTTGCACAAGAACACGCCGTGTTAGGCTTCCAGGACCTCGGCTAAGCAATTTTAACGGGTCGCCCGGTTCTTTTTTGATCCAGCCCGGTTCTTTTTTTTATCCAGCCTGGTTCTTTTTACACTTCCAGCTGGAGCTCGGGAGCGGCTTTTTGCACAAGATCACGCCGTGTTAGGCTTCCAGGACCTCGGCTAAGCAATTTTAACGGGTCGCCCGGTTCTTTTTTGATCCAGCCCGGTTCTTTTTTTTATCCAGCCTGGTTCTTTTTACACTTCCAGCTGGAGCTCGGGAGCGGCTTTTTGCACAAGAACACGCCGTGTTAGGCTTCCAGGACCTCGGCTAAGCAATTTTAACGGGCCGCCCGGTTCTTTTTTTGATCCAGCCCGGTTCTTTTTACACTTCCAGCTGGAGCTCAGCAGCGGCTTTTTGCACAAGATCACGCCGGGTTAGGCTTCCAGGACCTCGGCTAAGCACTTGTAACGGGCCCTGGTCCACCCCTGCCAGCGCATTTCAAAACTTGGCATTAATTTCGACCTAAGAGACGAAGTCTGATTTTTTTCTACCACTTGGGCGGCCTTTTTGCACCCAGAACACCCGCACCGGCACCATAAATTCGAAGGGTGCCGAGTGCGTCGGCGCAGATTCTGCGACGGAGTGACACTTCCCTCTTGTGGACATTCGGCGGTAGGTGAAATGCGCACTCGGTCTTCTCTTTTCTTTTCCTTCCAGTGAAACTTTGGCAACATTCTGCGAGCTGCTGGCTTCCAGAACCTCGGCCAAGCAGGTGGAGGATTTTTTTCCACTTCCAGCTGGAGGTGAGGAGGGACTTTTTGGGCAAGATCACGCCGACTTAGCAAGCAAGGTGGAAGTGCCAGCATGCAGTGGCTGGAAGTGTGGATGTGGAGCTCCAGCACCCTCCCTGCCTATGGAAGTGTGGAGCTCCAGCACCCTCCCTGCCTATGGAAGTGTGGAGCTCCAGCACCCTCCCTGCCTATGGAAGTGTGGAGCTCCAGCACCCTCCCTGCCTATGGAAGTGTGGAGCTCCAGCACCCTCCCTGCCTATGGAAGTGTGGAGCTCCAGCACCCTCCCTGCCTATGGAAGTGTGGAGCTCCAGCACCCTCCCTGCCTATGGAAGTGTGGAGCTCCAGCACCCTCCCTGCCTATGGAAGTGTGGAGCTCCAGCACCCTCCCTGCCTATGGAAGTGTGGAGCTCCAGCACCCTCCCTGCCTATGGAAGTGTGGAGCTCCAGCACCCTCCCTGCCTATGGAAGTGTGGAGCTCCAGCACCCTCCCTGCCTATGGAAGTGTGGAGCTCCAGCACCCTCCCTGCCTATGGAAGTGTGGAGCTCCAGCACCCTCCCTGCCTATGGAAGTGTGGAGCTCCAGCACCCTCCCTGCCTATGGAAGTGTGGAGCTCCAGCACCCTCCCTGCCTATGGAAGTGTGGAGCTCCAGCACCCTCCCTGCCTATGGAAGTGTGGAGCTCCAGCACCCTCCCTGCCTATGGAAGTGTGGAGCTCCAGCACCCTCCCTGCCTATGGAAGTGTGGAGCTCCAGCACCCTCCCTGCCTATGGAAGTGTGGAGCTCCAGCACCCTCCCTGCCTATGGAAGTGTGGAGCTCCAGCACCCTCCCTGCCTATGGAAGTGTGGAGCTCCAGCACCCTCCCTGCCTATGGAAGTGTGGAGCTCCAGCACCCTCCGTGCCTAGGGAAGTGTGGAGCTCCAGCACCCTCCGTGCCTATGGAAGAGCCACCTCCGCGGGCATGCTGCTCAACCACGCCGGCCCAGAGTTCCAGCCGCTCGGCTACACTCTCTCACAAGCCCCGCCTGGAGCTCCCCAGCCCGCCCCTGGTACCTCAACTACCGAGGCCAGCCGCTCGACCAGGCCGGCCCAGAGTTCCAGCCGCTCGGATAAGCTCTGTCACTCTCCCGCTAAGCAGCCACCGGTAACGGGGAAATGTCGCCGCCTTGTGGACACGCCGTTGTAAATGAATGGGCTTTCGCACTTAGTGCAATTTTCGCCAGCTCCGTGGCTGCAAGTATGGAGCTATGGAGCTATGGAGCCACCAGACAGGCTGGAGCTCTGGAGCTATGGAAGTATGGAGCTCTGGAGCTATGGAGCTATGGAGCTATGGAGCTCTGGGGCTATGGAGCTATGGAGCTATGGAGCTCTGGAGCTCTGGTGCTATGGAGCTCTGGAGCTCTGGTGCTATGGAGCTATGGAGCTATGGAGCTATGGAGCTATGGAGCTATGGAAGTCTGGAGCTATGGAAGTATGGAGCTATGGAAGTATGGAGCTATGGAGCTATGGAGCTATGGAGCCACCAGCCAGCACCCTCCGTGGCTCAACCACGCCGGCCCAGAGTTCCAGCCGCTCGGCTTCACTCTCTCACAAGCCCCGCCTGGAGCTCCCCAGCCCGCCCCTGGTACCTCAACTACCGAGGCCAGCCGCTCGACCAGGCCGGCCCAGAGTTCCAGCCGCTCGGCTTCACTCTCTCACAAGACCCGCCTGGAGCTCCCCGGCCCACCCCTGGTACCTCAACTACCGAGGCCAGCCGTTCGACCACGCCGGCGCAGAGTTCCAGCCGCTCGGATAAGCTCTGTCACTCTCCTGCCGCGCAGCCACCGGTAACGGGGAAATGTCGCCGCCTTGTGGACACGCCCTTGTAAATGAATGGGCTTTCGCACTTAGTGCAATTTTCGCCAACTCTCTGACTGGAGCTATGGAAGTATGGAGCTATGGAGCCACCAGCCACCCAGGCTGGAGCTATGGAGCTCTGGTGCTATGGAGCTCTGGTGCTATGGAGCTATGGAGCTCTGGAGCTCTGGTGCTATGGAGCTATGGAGCTCTGGAAGTATGGAGCTATGGAGCTCTGGAGGTATGGAGCTATGGAGCCCTGGAGCCCTGGAGCTATGGAGCCCTGGAGCTATGGAGCCCTGGAGCCCTGGAGCTATGGAGCCCTGGAGCTATGGAGCTATGGAGCTCTGGTGCTATGGAGCTATGGAGCTCTGGTGCTATGGAGCTATGGAGCTCTGGTGCTATGGAGCTATGGAGCTCTGGTGCTATGGAGCTATGGAGCTCTGGTGCTATGGAGCTATGGAGCTGGTGCTATGGAGCTATGGAGCTCTGGTGCTATGGAGCTATGGAGCTCTGGTGCTATGGAGCTCTGGTGCTATGGAGCTATGGAGCTCTGGTGCTATGGAGCTATGGAGCTCTGGTGCTATGGAGCTATGGAGCTCTGGTGCTATGGAGCTCTGGTGCTATGGAGCTATGGAGCTCTGGTGCTATGGAGCTCTGGAGCTCTGGAGGTATGGAGCTATGGAGGTATGGAGCCACCAGCCAGCACCCTCCGTGGCTGGATCAATGGAAGTGTTTAGGTACCAGGCGGCCAAAGTGCCGAGGCCTCACGCTCGACCACGCCGGCGCAGAGTTCCAGCCGCTCGGATGAGCTCTGTCACTCTCCCGCCGCGCAGCCACCGGTAACGGGGAAATGTCGCCGCCTTGTGGACACGCCGTTGTAAATGAATGGGCTTTCGCACTTAGTGCAATTTTCGCCAACTCTCTGACTTAGAGCTATGGAAGTATGGAGCTATGGAGCCACCAGCCACCCAGGCTGGAGCTATGGAGCTCTGGAGCTCTGGTGCTATGGAGCTCTGGAGGTATGGAGCTATGGAGCTATGGAGCTATGGAGCTATGGAGCCCTGGAGCTCTGGAGGTATGGAGCTATGGTGCTATGGAGCTCTGAAGCCATGGAGCTCTGGTGCTATGGAGCTCTGGAGCTCTGGAGGTATGGAGCTCTGGAGGTATGGAGCTATGGAGCCCTGGAGCCCTGGAGCTATGGAGCCCTGGAGCTATGGAGCCCTGGAGCCCTGGAGCTATGGAGCCCTGGAGCTATGGAGCCCTGGAGCCCTGGAGCTATGGAGCCCTGGAGCTATGGAGCTATGGAGCCCTGGAGCTATGGAGCTATGGAGCTATGGAGCTCTGGTGCTATGGAGCTATGGAGCTCTGGTGCTATGGAGCTATGGAGCTCTGGTGCTATGGAGCTATGGAGCTCTGGTGCTATGGAGCTATGGAGCTCTGGTGCTATGGAGCTCTGGTGCTATGGAGCTATGGAGCTCTGGTGCTATGGAGCTATGGAGCTCTGGTGCTATGGAGCTATGGAGCTCTGGTGCTATGGAGCTATGGAGCTCTGGAGGTATGGAGCTATGGAGGTATGGAGCCACCAGCCAGCACCCTCCGAGGCTGGATCAATGGAAGTGTTTTAGGTACCAGGCAGCCAAAGGGCCGAGGCCTCACTCTCGACCACGCCGGCGCAGAGTTCCAGCCGCTCGGATAAGCTCTGTCACTCACCCGCCGCGCAGCCACCGGTAACGGGGAAATGTCGCCGCCTTGTGGACACGCCGTTGTAAATGAATGGGCTTTCGCACTTAGTGCAATTTTCGCCAGCTCCGTGGCTGCAAGTATGGAGCTATGGAGCCACCAGCCAGCCAGGCTGGAGCTATGGAAGTATGGAGCCATGGAGCTCCGGAGCTATGGAAGTATGGAGCTATGGAGCTATGGAGCTCTGGAGCTCTGGAGCTCTGGAGCTATGGAGCTATGGAGCCCTGGAGCTATGGAGCTATGGAGCCCTGGTGCTATGGAGCTATGGAGCTCTGGTGCTATGGAGCTATGGAGCTCTGGTGCTATGGAGCTATGGAGCTCTGGTGCTATGGAGCTATGGAGCTCTGGTGCTATGGAGCTATGGAGCTCTGGTGCTATGGAGCTATGGAGCTCTGGTGCTATGGAGCTATGGAGCTCTGGTGCTATGGAGCTCTGGAGCTCTGGTGCTATGGAGCTCTGGAGCTCTGGTGCTATGGAGCTATGGAGCTCTGGTGCTATGGAGCTATGGAGCTCTGGTGCTATGGAGCTATGGAGCTCTGGAGGTATGGAGCTATGGAGGTATGGAGCCACCAGCCAGCACCCTCCGTGGCTGGATCAATGGAAGTGTTTAGGTACCAGGCGGCCAAAGTGCCGAGGCCTCACGCTCGACCACGCCGGCGCAGAGTTCCAGCCGCTCGGATGAGCTCTGTCACTCTCCCGCCGCGCAGCCACCGGTAACGGGGAAATGTCGCCGCCTTGTGGACACGCCGTTGTAAATGAATGGGCTTTCGCACTTAGTGCAATTTTCGCCAACTCTCTGACTTAGAGCTATGGAAGTATGGAGCTATGGAGCCACCAGCCACCCAGGCTGGAGCTATGGAGCTCTGGAGCTATGGAGCTCTGGTGCTATGGAGCTATGGAGCTCTGGTGCTATGGAGCTATGGAGCTCTGGTGCTATGGAGCTATGGAGCTCTGGTGCTATGGAGCTATGTAGCTCTGGTGCTATGGAGCTATGGAGCTCTGGTGCTATGGAGCTATGGAGCTCTGGTGCTATGGAGCTATGGAGCTCTGGTGCTATGGAGCTATGGAGCTCTGGTGCTATGGAGCTATGGAGCTATGGAGCCACCAGCCAGCACCCTCCGTGGCTGGATCAATGGAAGTGTTTTAGGTACCAGGCAGCCAAAGGGCCGGGGCCTCACGCTCGACCACGCCGGCGCAGAGTTCCAGCCGCTCGGATAAGCTCTGTCACTCACCCGCCACGCAGCCACCGGTAACGGGGAAATGTCGCCGCCTGGCGGACACGCCGTTGTAAATGAATGGGCTTTCGCACTTAGTGCAATTTTCGCCAACTCTCTGACTGGAGCTATGGAAGTATGGAGCTATGGAGCCACCAGCCACCCAGGCTGGAGCTATGGAGCTCTGGAGGTATGGAGCTATGGAGCCCTGGAGCTATGGAGCTATGGAGCCCTGGAGCTATGGAGCCCTGGAGCTATGGAGCTATGGAGCCCTGGTGCTATGGAGCTATGGAGCTCTGGTGCTATGGAGCTATGGAGCTCTGGTGCTATGGAGCTATGGAGCTCTGGTGCTATGGAGCTATGGAGCTCTGGTGCTATGGAGCTATGGAGCTCTGGTGCTATGGAGCTATGGAGCTCTGGTGCTATGGAGCTCTGGAGCTCTGGAGGTATGGAGCCACCAGCCAGCACCCTCCGTGGCTGGATCAATGGAAGTGTTTTAGGTACCAGGCAGCCAAAGGGCCGAGGCCTCACGCTCGACCACGCCGGCGCAGAGTTCCAGCCGCTCGGATAAGCTCTGTCACTCACCCGCCGCGCAGCCACCGGTAACGGGGAAATGTCGCCGCCTGGCGGACACGCCGTTGTAAATGAATGGGCTTTCGCACTTAGTGCAATTTTAGCCAACTCCGTGGCTGCAAGTATGGAAGTATGGAGCTATGGAGCCACCAGCCAGCACCCTCCGCGGCTGGAGCTATGGAGCTCCGGGGCTATGGAGCTCCGGGGCTATGGAGCTCCGGGGCTATGGAGCTATGGAGCTATGGAGCTCCGGGGCTATGGAGCTATGGAGCTCCGGGGCTATGGAGCTATGGAGCTCCGGGGCTATGGAGCTCCGGGGCTATGGAGCTCCGGGGCTATGGAGCTATGGAGCTATGGAGCTCCGGGGCTATGGAGCTATGGAGCTCCGGGGCTATGGAGCTATGGAGCTCCGGGGCTATGGAGCTCCGGGGCTATGGAGCTATGGAGCTCCGGGGCTATGGAGCTATGGAGCTCCGGGGCTATGGAGCTCTGGAGCTCTGGAAGTATGGATGATCCAGCACCCTCCGTGGCTGACCGCTGGTGCTCGGGGCCGGTGAACTCGGCACCCGCCTCCGGCGGGTGCCTCGGTGACCGCCGTCGCTTGGGGCCAGTGAACTCGGCACCCGCCTTCGGCGGGTGCCTCGGTGACCGGTTGTCGCTTGGGGCCAGTGAACTCGGCACCCGCCTTCGGCGGGTGCCTCGGTGACCGGTTGTCGCTTGGGGCCGGTGAACTCGGCACCCGCCTTCGGCGGGTGCCTCGGTGACCGGTTGTCGCTTGGGGCCGGTGAACTCGGCACCCGC
>NW_028232000.1:102500-120000 GCF_054491065.1 Syngnathus leptorhynchus
CGCCGCGGAACCTTCGAGCGCCGCTACTCAGCAAGTAAACGAGAGGGAGCTGCGCCCGGCCTCGTAAGACGCCTCTTCTCCGGTGCGAGCGCCCCGACGCCGCTGGCCGCCGCCGCCGCCTTGCCGCTATCCCGCCGCGCGTTTGGGGAGGGAGGGCGACCCGTAGGACGGCCCGCCGACTACACGACCGTTTGGCAGAGCGAGTGCAAGGTTAGGCGAGCTGGGCGGTAACTCGGGTTAGTCTGGGGAGACTCGCGGTGGACAGGGGGGCGCGAATCCGGCCGGGCGGCCCCATCGATTAAGCATTGGTAGGGAGCCGAGGATGAGCCGTGCGAAGTGGCCTCGGAGGCGGTCCGTGGGGGACGACGGGGGGGGACGGGCGTCGGCCCTCCGGCCCGAGCAGAGAACGTTCGGTCACCCAAGCGGGAATCTGCGCCCCGGCCCGAGTCGGACTCGGTCGGTGCGGCCCGCTGAGGCCCTCAACTATTCCCGTACGCGGGGGTCGGGAGCTGCGGCGCTGCGCCGGCGACTTACCCGCGCGAGGCACGCACTGCGTGCGGCCAGGATGCGGAGTTGGATCGGCGCTGGTTGGGAACCCTCGGGGAACGAAGGCGGACGGCGGCCAGCCGGCGCCGACGAACCCGTCGGGGAGGGGGCTGGTGGCAGGCGCGATCGGCACTATTGCTGACTGCCGGGAGGGAAGCTGCGCCCCGGCCGAGTCAGACTCAGCCGTTGCGGCCCCCCCGAGCCCGCAGCGCGTAGCGCGGAAGCCATACGCCCCCCCGATGCGGAGCGACAGACGCCCCCGCGACCGCGGTTGGTCGGGAAGGCTTTTCGGATAGAGGTCGGACGGTGTGTGTGTGGACGGCTTCCCGTGGTGCCGCCGCTATCAAGCCGGAGGGTTTGAGAAACGACATTCGCGGAAGGACCGGCGCGGCCGGCGGACGCTCGCACGCGCGGCGCCCGACACTCAGCCGCTCGCTCGGCCTCCGTGGATCGTGGCTAGGTGGGATGGATGCCAAACCGGGTCGTCTCGGTCTCGCCGCAGTACGGTCGCGCCGGGGCCTGCGGGGCGGCGCGGGGAGCGCACGCTCACGCGGCGGCCGGGGCGCTAGAGTGCGACCCGCAGTGGGTAGGAACCGTCCACCCGACGTCGGACGAGCCGAGGCCGATGGAGGCCCTACCAAGGCGGGTCATGAGTGCCAGTCGGTCAGTTGGGTGAGGGGGTACTCGGAGGCCCGCCGGGAGCAGACGGGCGACCGGGGATGGGGGGCGTACGCGGGCGGGCGCCGGGAGAAGACGGCCCGTCCGGGGTCGAATCTCGGCCTGTGTTTTCGGAGCCGGCCGGGCATCACGCTCCCTCCTTGGATGGACAACATTCGTAGTTGACACTTTGTGTCATTTTATCCGAGCGGGCGGGCGCCTCGAGAGGCGGACCGTCCGGGGCGACTCTCGGCCTGTGTTTTCGGAGCCGGCCGGGCCTCACGCTCCCTCCTTGGATGGACAACATTCGTAGTTGACACTTTGTGTCATTTTATCCGAGCGGGCGGGCGCCGCGAGGCGGACCGTCCGGGGCGACTCTCGGCCTGTGTTTAAGGAGCCGGCCGGGCATCACGCTCCTTCCTTGGATGGACAACATTCGCAGTTGACACTTTGTGTCATTTTATCCGAGCAGACGGGCGCCGCGAGGCGGACCGTCCGGGGCGACTCTCGGCCTGTGTTTTCGGAGCCGGCCGGGCATCACGCTCCCTCCTTGGATGGACAACATTCGTAGTTGACACTTTGTGTCATTTTATCCGAGCAGACGGGCGCCGCGAGGCGACCGTCCGGGGCGACTCTCGGCCTGTGTTTAAGGAGCCGGCCGGGCATCACGCTCCTTCCTTGGATGGACAACATTCGTAGTTGACACTTTGTGTCATTTTATCCGAGCGGGCGGGCGCCGCGAGGCGGACCGTCCGGGGCGACTCTCGGCCTGTGTTTAAGGAGCCGGCCGGGCATCACGCTCCTTCCTTGGATGGACAACATTCGCAGTTGACACTTTGTGTCATTTTATCCGAGCAGACGGGCGCCGCGAGGCGGACCGTCCGGGGCGACTCTCGGCCTGTGTTTTCGGAGCCGGCCGGGCATCACGCTCCCTCCTTGGATGGACAACATTCGTAGTTGACACTTTGTGTCATTTTATCCGAGCAGACGGGCGCCGCGAGGCGACCGTCCGGGGCGACTCTCGGCCTGTGTTTAAGGAGCCGGCCGGGCATCACGCTCCTTCCTTGGATGGACAACATTCGTAGTTGACACTTTGTGTCATTTTATCCGAGCGGGCGGGCGCCGCGAGGCGGACCGTCCGGGGCGACTCTCGGCCTGTGTTTAAGGAGCCGGCCGGGCATCACGCTCCTTCCTTGGATGGACAACATTCGCAGTTGACACTTTGTGTCATTTTATCCGAGCAGACGGGCGCCGCGAGGCGGACCGTCCGGGGCGACTCTCGGCCTGTGTTTTCGGAGCCGGCCGGGCATCACGCTCCCTCCTTGGATGGACAACATTCGTAGTTGACACTTTGTGTCATTTTATCCGAGCAGACGGGCGCCGCGAGGCGGACCGTCCGGGGCGACTCTCGGCCTGTGTTTAAGGAGCCGGCCGGGCATCACGCTCCTTCCTTGGATGGACAACATTCGCAGTTGACACTTTGTGTCATTTTGTTCGGCCTGTGTTTAAGGAGGCGGCCGTCCTCCACTCGGTCCGTGTTTAAGGAGCGACACTCGCGCTCCGGTTCGGCCTGTATTTAGGGAGGCGGCCGTCCTCCGCTTGGTCTGTGTTAAGGGCGACACTCTGTCCATGTTTGAGGAGCCTGGCCCTGACGCTCCTCTCCGGCCTGTGTTTAAGGAGGCGGCCGTCCTCCCCTTGGTCCGTGTTAAGGGCGACACTCGGTCCATGTTTGAGGAGCCTGGCCCTGACGCTCCTCTCCGGCCTGTGTTTAAGGAGGCGGCCGTCCTCCCCTTGGTCCGTGTTAAGGGCGACACTCGGTCCATGTTTGAGGAGCCTGGCCCTGACGCTCCTCTCCGGCCTGTGTTTAAGGAGGCGGCCGTCCTCCCCTTGGTCTGTGTTAAGGGCGACACTCGGTCCATGTTTGAGGAGCCTGGCCCTGACGCTCCTCTCCGGCCTGTGTTTAAGGAGGCGGCCGTCCTCCCCTTGGTCCGTGTTAAGGGCGACACTCGGTCCATGTTTGAGGAGCCTGGCCCTGACGCTCCTCTCCGGCCTGTGTTTAAGGAGGCGGCCGTCCTCCCCTTGGTCCGTGTTAAGGGCGACACTCGGTCCATGTTTGAGGAGCCTGGCCCTGACGCTCCTCTCCGGCCTGTGTTTAAGGAGGCGGCCGTCCTCCCCTTGGTCTGTGTTAAGGGCGACACTCGGTCCATGTTTGAGGAGCCTGGCCCTGACGCTCCTCTCCGGCCTGTGTTTAAGGAGGCGGCCGTCCTCCCCTTGGTCTGTGTTAAGGGCGACACTCGGTCCATGTTTGAGGAGCCTGGCCCTGACGCTCCTCTCCGGCCTGTGTTTAAGGAGGCGGCCGTCCTCCCCTTGGTCTGTGTTAAGGGCGACACTCGGTCCGTGTTTAAGGAGCGGCCCTCGCGCTCCGGTTCGGCCTGTATTTAGGGAGGCGGCCGTCCTCCGCTTGGTCTGTGTTAAGGGCGACACTCGGTCCGTGTTTAAGGAGCCGGCCCTGACGCTCCTCTTCGGCCTGTGTTTAAGGAGGCGGCCGTCCTCCACTTCCTTCCATGCACCACCACATTCGCAGTTGACACTTTGCCATTTTTTCAGAGAGGTGACACTTAGTCGTTTTTTCGAAAGTTGACACTTAGTCGTTTTTTCGAAAGTTGACACTTTGCCGTTTTTTCAGAGAGGCGACACTTAGTCGTTTTTTCGAAAGTTGACACTTAGCCGTTTTTTCGAAAGTTGACACTTAGCCGTTTTTTCGAAAGTTGACACTTAGCCGTTTTTTCGAAAGTTGACACTTAGTCACTTTTTCGCCACAGTGACACCTCCAGCGCGTGCCACGGCGCTTTTCAGGTCTTCTATCCGACCTTGTGCTGTCGAGGACGGCGTGTCCGACGCCGTGGGGAGACCAGCACCATCTCCTCCATACTCGTAAACGGGGTGCTTTGGAAAACGGGGGGAAAGTCGATGAGTACACTGACTACTGGGACCATTTCATTGTACTCTGGCGCACCTGAAGACCAAAAAAGGTACTGCACCTTAGCCCGGGTACCTCACCCCCTGGTACCTCGAGGAGAACTTAGAAAAATTTCGACAAATTTTTGGTGAGCTCCAGGGAGAGAGGCTGATTTTTCGCTTTTTGAGGCCGACCGCCGAACCGGCGCGGGGCGGACTCACAAGCCCCCCAGAGCCGTGGGCACTTAGTCGTTTTTTCAGAGAGGCGACACTTAGTCGTTTTTTCAGAGGCGACACTTAGTCGTTTTTTCGAAAGTTGACACTTAGCCGTTTTTTCGAAAGTCGACACTTAGCCGTTTTTTTGGAAAGTTGACACTTAGTCGTTTTTTCGAAAGTTGACACTTAGTCGTTTTTTCGCCACAATTGGCTCTGAGCTCCAGGGGGAGAGCCTGGTTTTGCCTTATTTCAGGCCGGCTGGGGAACCGGCGCCGGTCGGATGCACGAGCCCGGCAGAGCCGTGGGCACTTAGAAAATTTTCGCCGATTAAGCTGGGACCTCCAGGCGGAGACCGGCATTCCTCGTCCTCGGGGTTCGACCCAGGAACCGGCGCTGGGCAGACGCCGTAGCCACGCAGAGCCGTGGGCACTTAGAAAATATTCGCCAAGTTGGCTCTGAGCTCCAGGCGGAGAGGCTGGTTTTGCCTTATTTCAGGCCGGCTGGGGAACCGGCGCGGGTCGGATGCACGAGCCCGCAGAGCCGTGGGCACTTTGCCATTTTCTCAGAGTCGACACTTAGTCGTTTTTTCAGAGAGGCGACACTCTGTCGTTTTTTCGAAAGTTGACACTTTGCCGTTTTTTCAGAGAGGCGACACTTAGCCGTTTTTTCGAAAGTTGACACTTAGCCGTTTTTTCGAAAGTCGACACTTAGCCGTTTTTTCAGAGATGTGACACTTTGCCGTTTTTTCGAAAGTCGACACTTAGCCGTTTTTTCAGAGATGTGACACTTAGAAACTTTTTGCCAAGTTGGCTGTGAGCTCCAGGAGGAGACCGTCATTTTTCGTCATTCGAGGCCGACTGCGGAACCGGCGCTGGGCGGACGCCAAAGCTCGGCAGGGCCGTGGGCACTTAGAAACTTTTTGCCAAGTTGGCTGTGAGCTCCAGGAGGAGACCGTCATTTTTCGTCATTCGAGGCCGACTGCGGAACCGGCGCTGGGCGGACGCCAAAGCTCGGCAGGGCCGTGGGCACTTAGAAACTTTTTGCCAAGTTGGCTGTGAGCTCCAGGAGGAGACCGTCATTTTTCGTCATTCGAGGCCGACTGCGGAACCGGCGCTGAGCGGACGCCAAAGCTCGGCAGGGCCGTGGGCACTTAGAAACTTTTTGCCAAGTTGGCTGTGAGCTCCAGGAGGAGACCGTTATTTTTCGTCATTCGAGGCCGACTGCGGAACCGGCGCTGAGCGGACGCCAAAGCTCGGCAGGGCCGTGGGCACTTAGAAACTTTTTGCCAAGTTGGCTGTGAGCTCCAGGAGGAGACCGTTATTTTTCGTCATTCGAGGCCGACTGCGGAACCGGCGCTGAGCGGACGCCAAAGCTCGGCAGGGCCGTGGGCACTTAGAAACTTTTTGCCAAGTTGGCTGTGAGCTCCAGGAGGAGACCGTTATTTTTCGTCATTCGAGGCCGACTGCGGAACCGGCGCTGGGCGGACGCCAAAGCTCGGCAGGGCCGTGGGCACTTAGAAACTTTTTGCCAAGTTGGCTGTGAGCTCCAGGAGGAGACCGTTATTTTTCGTCATTCGAGGCCGACTGCGGAACCGGCGCTGGGCGGACGCCAAAGCTCGGCAGGGCCGTGGGCACTTAGAAACTTTTTGCCAAGTTGGCTGTGAGCTCCAGGAGGAGACCGTCATTTTTCGTCATTCGAGGCTGACTGCGGAACCGGCGCTGGGCGGACGCCAAAGCTCGGCAGGGCCGTGGGCACTTAGAAACTTTTTGCCAAGTTGGCTGTGAGCTCCAGGAGGAGACCGTTATTTTTCGTCATTGGAGGCCGACTGCGGAACCGGCGCTGGGCGGACGCCAAAGCTCGGCAGGGCCGTGGGCACTTAGAAACTTTTTGCCAAGTTGGCTGTGAGCTCCAGGAGGAGACCGTTATTTTTCGTCATTCTAGGCCGGCTGCAGAACCGGCGCGGGTCGGATGCACGAGCCCGCAGAGCCGTGGGCACTTTGCCACTTTTTCGCCACAATTGGCTGTGAGCTCCAGGAGGAGACCGTTATTTTTCGTCATTCTAGGCCGGTTGCAGAACCGGCGCGGCTCGGATGCACGAGCCCGCAGAGCCGTGGGCACTTAGAAAATTTTCAGAGAGGCGACACTTTGCCATTTTTTCAGAGAGGTGACACTTAGTCGTTTTTTCGAAAGTTGACACTTAGCCGTTTTTTCGAAAGTTGACACTTAGTCGTTTTTTCGAAAGTTGACACTTAGTCGTTTTTTCGCCAAAGTGCCCACCTCCAGCGCGTGCCACGGCGCTTTCCAGGTCTTCTATCCGACCTTGTGCTGTCGAGGACGGCGTGTCCGACGCCGTGGGGAGACCAGCACCATCTCCTCCATACTCGTAAACGAGGTGCTTTGGAAAACGGGGGGAAAGTCGATGAGTACACTGACTACTGGGACCATTTCATTGTACTCTGGCGCACCTGAAGACCAAAAAAGGTACTGCACCTTAGCCCGGGTACCTCACCCCCTGGTACCTCGAGGTGAGCTCCAGGGAGAGAGGCTGATTTTTTGCTTTTTGAGGCCGACCACCGAACCGGCGCGGGGCGGACTCACAAGCCCCGCAGAGCCGTGGGCACTTAGTCGTTTTTTCGAAAGTTGACACTTAGTCGTTTTTTCGCCGATTTTGCTGGGACCTCCAGGCGAGGACCGGCGTTTTTCGTCTTCCGGGTCCGACCCGGGAACCAGCGCCGAGCGGACACATTCGCTCGCTAGTGCCGTTGGCACTTAGAAAATTTTTCGTTTGTCATGAGCTCCGGGCGGAGACCGGCGTTTTTCGTCTTCCGGGTCCGACCCGGGAACCAGCGCCGAGCGGACACATTCGCTCGCAAGTGCCGTTGGCACTTAGAAAATTTTTCGTTTGTCATGAGCTCCGGGCGGAGAGCGGCGTTTTTCGTCTTCCGGGTTCGACCCGGGAACCAGCGCCGAGCGGACACATTCGCTCGCTAGTGCCGTTGGCACTTAGAAAATTTTTCGTTTGTCATGAGCTCCGGGCGGAGACCGGCGTTTTTTGTCTTCCGGGTTCGACCCGGGAACCAGCGCCGAGCGGACACATTCGCTCGCTAGTGCCGTTGGCACTTAGAAAATTTTTCGTTTGTCATGAGCTCCGGGCGGAGAGCGGCGTTTTTCGTCTTCCGGGTTCGACCCGGGAACCAGCGCCGAGCGGACACATTCGCTCGCTAGTGCCGTTGGCACTTAGAAAATTTTTCGTTTGTCATGAGCTCCGGGCGGAGAGCGGCGTTTTTCGTCTTCCGGGTTCGACCCGGGAACCAGCGCCGAGCGGACACATTCGCTCGCTAGTGCCGTTGGCACTTAGAAAATTTTACGTTTGTCATGAGCTCCGGGCGGAGAGCGGCGTTTTTCGTCTTCCGGGTTCGACCCGGGAACCAGCGCCGAGCGGACACATTCGCTCGCTAGTGCCGTTGGCACTTAGAAAATTTTTCGTTTGTCATGAGCTCCGGGCGGAGAGCGGCGTTTTTCGTCTTCCGGGTTCGACCCGGGAACCAGCGCCGAGCGGACACATTCGCTCGCTAGTGCCGTTGGCACTTAGAAAATTTTTCGTTTGTCATGAGCTCCGGGCGGAGAGCGGCGTTTTTCGTCTTCCGGGTTCGACCCGGGAACCAGCGCCGAGCGGACACATTCGCTCGCTAGTGCCGTTGGCACTTAGAAAATTTTTCGTTTGTCATGAGCTCCGGGCGGAGAGCGGCGTTTTTCGTCTTCCGGGTTCGACCCGGGAACCAGCGCCGAGCGGACACATTCGCTCGCTAGTGCCGTTGGCACTTAGAAAATTTTTCGTTTGTCATGAGCTCCGGGCGGAGAGCGGCGTTTTTCGTCTTCCGGGTTCGACCCGGGAACCAGCGCCGAGCGGACACATTCGCTCGCTAGTGCCGTTGGCACTTAGAAAATTTTTCGTTTGTCATGAGCTCCGGGCGGAGACCGGCATTTTTCGTCATTCGAGGCCGACGGGGGAACCAGCCGGAGCGGACACGTTTGCTCGGAAGAGCCGTTGGCACTTAGAAAAAATTCCGTGTCTCGTGAGCTCCAGGGGGGACAGGCTGGTTTTATTCATCCGTAGCCGACATGGGAACCAGCGCGGAGCGGATTGGTGTTGCGCTGCCATATACCTCATCTCTCTCAAGAGTCCCCCCCTTATACGTGCCGATGGTGTTTTGGAAAACGGGGGGTAACTGGATGAGTACACTGACTAGTGGGACCAAGTACACTAATAGCCCCTGGTACCTAAAATGGAAGTATAGAGGCCGACTTTCGGGCAAGATCACGCCGGGTTAGGCTTCCAGGACCTCGGCTAAGCAATTTTAACGGGTTGCCCGGTTCTTTTTTGAACCAGCCCGGTTCTTTTTTTTTATCCAGCCCGGTTCTTTTTACACTTCCAGCTGGAGCTCGGGAGCGGCTTTTTGCACAAGATCACGCCGTGTTAGGCTTCCAGGACCTCAGCTAAGCAATTTTAACGGGTCGCCCGGTTCTTTTTTGATCCAGCCCGGTTCTTTTTTTTATCCAGCCTGGTTCTTTTTACACTTCCAGCTGGAGCTCGGGAGCGGCTTTTTGCACAAGAACACGCCGTGTTAGGCTTCCAGGACCTCGGCTAAGCAATTTTAACGGGTCGCCCGGTTCTTTTTTGATCCAGCCCGGTTCTTTTTTTTATCCAGCCTGGTTCTTTTTACACTTCCAGCTGGAGCTCGGGAGCGGCTTTTTGCACAAGATCACGCCGTGTTAGGCTTCCAGGACCTCGGCTAAGCAATTTTAACGGGTCGCCCGGTTCTTTTTTTTATCCAGCCCGGTTCTTTTTTTTATCCAGCCCGGTTCTTTTTACACTTCCAGCTGGAGCTCGGGAGCGGCTTTTTGCACAAGATCACGCCGTGTTAGGCTTCCAGGACCTCGGCTAAGCAATTTTAACGGGTCGCCCGGTTCTTTTTTGATCCAGCCCGGTTCTTTTTTTTATCCAGCCTGGTTCTTTTTACACTTCCAGCTGGAGCTCGGGAGCGGCTTTTTGCACAAGATCACGCCGGGTTAGGCTTCCAGGACCTCGGCTAAGCAATTTTAACGGGTCGCCCGGTTCTTTTTTTGATCCAGCCCGGTTCTTTTTTTTTATCCAGCCTGGTTCTTTTTACACTTCCAGCTGGAGCTCGGGAGCGGCTTTTTGCACAAGATCACGCCGTGTTAGGCTTCCAGGACCTCGGCTAAGCAATTTTAACGGGTCGCCCGGTTCTTTTTTGATCCAGCCCGGTTCTTTTTTTTATCCAGCCCGGTTCTTTTTACACTTCCAGCTGGAGCTCGGGAGCGGCTTTTTGCACAAGATCACGCCGGGTTAGGCTTCCAGGACCTCGGCTAAGCAATTTTAACGGGTCGCCCGGTTCTTTTTTGATCCAGCCCGGTTCTTTTTTTATCCAGCCCGGTTCTTTTTACACTTCCAGCTGGAGCTCGGCAGCGGCTTTTTGCACAAGATCACGCCGTGTTAGGCTTCCAGGACCTCGGCTAAGCAATTTTAACGGGTCGCCCGGTTCTTTTTTGATCCAGCCCGGTTCTTTTTTTATCCAGCCCGGTTCTTTTTACACTTCCAGCTGGAGCTCGGGAGCGGCTTTTTGCACAAGATCACGCCGTGTTAGGCTTCCAGGACCTCGGCTAAGCAATTTTAACGGGTCGCCCGGTTTTTTTTTTTGATCCAGCCCGGTTCTTTTTTTATCCAGCCCGGTTCTTTTTACACTTCCAGCTGGAGCTCGGCAGCGGCTTTTTGCACAAGATCACGCCGTGTTAGGCTTCCAGGACCTCGGCTAAGCAATTTTAACGGGTCGCCCGGTTCTTTTTTTGATCCAGCCCGGTTCTTTTTTTTATCCAGCCCGGTTCTTTTTACACTTCCAGCTGGAGCTCGGGAGCGGCTTTTTGCACAAGATCACGCCGTGTTTGGCTTCCAGGACCTCGGCTCAGCAATTTTAACGGGTCGCCCGGTTCTTTTTTGATCCAGCCCGGTTCTTTTTTTTATCCAGCCTGGTTCTTTTTACACTTCCAGCTGGAGCTCGGGAGCGGCTTTTTGCACAACAACACGCCGTGTTAGGCTTCCAGGACCTCGGCTAAGCAATTTTAACGGGTCGCCCGGTTCTTTTTTGATCCAGCCCGGTTCTTTTTTTATCCAGCCCGGTTCTTTTTACACTTCCAGCTGGAGCTCGGGAGCGGCTTTTTGCACAAGAACACGCCGTGTTAGGCTTCCAGGACCTCGGCTAAGAAATTTTAACGGGTCGCCCGGTTCTTTTTTTGATCCAGCCCGGTTCTTTTTTTATCCAGCCCGGTTCTTTTTACACTTCCAGCTGGAGCTCGGGAGCGGCTTTTTGCACAAGATCACGCCGTGTTAGGCTTCCAGGACCTCGGCTCAGCAATTTTAACGGGTCGCCCGGTTCTTTTTTGATCCAGCCCGGTTCTTTTTTTATCCAGCCCGGTTCTTTTTACACTTCCAGCTGGAGCTCGGGAGCGGCTTTTTGCACAAGATCACGCCGTGTTAGGCTTCCAGGACCTCGGCTAAGCAATTTTAACGGGTCGCCCGGTTCTTTTTTTGATCCAGCCCGGTTCTTTTTTTTTATCCAGCCTGGTTCTTTTTACACTTCCAGCTGGAGCTCGGGAGCGGCTTTTTGCACAAGATCACGCCGTGTTAGGCTTCCAGGACCTCGGCTAAGCAATTTTAACGGGTCGCCCGGTTCTTTTTTGATCCAGCCCGGTTCTTTTTCCACTTCCAGCTGGAGCTCAGCAGCGGCTTTTTGCACAAGATCACGCCGGGTTAGGCTTCCAGGACCTCGGCTAAGCACTTCTAACGGGTCGCCCGGTTCTTTTTTTTTTTGAACCAGCCCGGTTCTTTTTACACTTCCAGCTGGAGCTCAGCAGCGGCTTTTTGCACAAGATCACGCCGGGTTAGGGTTCCAGGACCTCGGCTAAGCAATTTTAACGGGCCGCCCGGTTCTTTTTTTGATCCAGCCCGGTTCTTTTTACACTTCCAGCTGGAGCTCAGCAGCGGCTTTTTGCACAAGATCACGCCGGGTTAGGCTTCCAGGACCTCGGCTAAGCACTTCTAACGGGCCCTGGTCCACCCCTGCCAGCGCATTTCAAAACTTGGCATTAATTTCGACCTAAGAGACGAAGTCTGATTTTTTTCTACCACTTGGGCGGCCTTTTTGCACCCAGAACACCCGCACCGGCACCATAAATTCGAAGGGTGCCGAGTGCGTCGGCGCAGATTCTGCGACGGAGTGACACTTCCCTCTTGTGGACATTCGGCGGTAGGTGAAATGCGCACTCGGTCTTCTCTTTTCTTTTCCTTCCAGTGAAACTTTGGCAACATTCTGCGAGCTGCTGGCTTCCAGAACCTCGGCCAAGCAGGTGGAGGATTTTTTTCCACTTCCAGCTGGAGGTGAGGAGGGACTTTTTGGGCAAGATCACGCCGACTTAGCAAGCAAGGTGGAAGTGCCAGCATGCAGTGGCTGGAAGTGTGGATGTGGAGCTCCAGCACCCTCCCTGCCTATGGAAGTGTGGAGCTCCAGCACCCTCCCTGCCTATGGAAGTGTGGAGCTCCAGCACCCTCCCTGCCTATGGAAGTGTGGAGCTCCAGCACCCTCCCTGCCTATGGAAGTGTGGAGCTCCAGCACCCTCCCTGCCTATGGAAGTGTGGAGCTCCAGCACCCTCCCTGCCTATGGAAGTGTGGAGCTCCAGCACCCTCCCTGCCTATGGAAGTGTGGAGCTCCAGCACCCTCCCTGCCTATGGAAGTGTGGAGCTCCAGCACCCTCCCTGCCTATGGAAGTGTGGAGCTCCAGCACCCTCCCTGCCTATGGAAGTGTGGAGCTCCAGCACCCTCCCTGCCTATGGAAGTGTGGAGCTCCAGCACCCTCCCTGCCTATGGAAGTGTGGAGCTCCAGCACCCTCCCTGCCTATGGAAGTGTGGAGCTCCAGCACCCTCCCTGCCTATGGAAGTGTGGAGCTCCAGCACCCTCCCTGCCTATGGAAGTGTGGAGCTCCAGCACCCTCCCTGCCTATGGAAGTGTGGAGCTCCAGCACCCTCCCTGCCTATGGAAGTGTGGAGCTCCAGCACCCTCCCTGCCTATGGAAGTGTGGAGCTCCAGCACCCTCCCTGCCTATGGAAGTGTGGAGCTCCAGCACCCTCCCTGCCTATGGAAGTGTGGAGCTCCAGCACCCTCCCTGCCTATGGAAGTGTGGAGCTCCAGCACCCTCCCTGCCTATGGAAGTGTGGAGCTCCAGCACCCTCCCTGCCTATGGAAGTGTGGAGCTCCAGCACCCTCCCTGCCTATGGAAGTGTGGAGCTCCAGCACCCTCCCTGCCTATGGAAGTGTGGAGCTCCAGCACCCTCCCTGCCTATGGAAGTGTGGAGCTCCAGCACCCTCCCTGCCTATGGAAGTGTGGAGCTCCAGCACCCTCCCTGCCTATGGAAGTGTGGAGCTCCAGCACCCTCCCTGCCTATGGAAGTGTGGAGCTCCAGCACCCTCCCTGCCTATGGAAGTGTGGAGCTCCAGCACCCTCCCTGCCTATGGAAGTGTGGAGCTCCAGCACCCTCCCTGCCTATGGAAGTGTGGAGCTCCAGCACCCTCCCTGCCTATGGAAGTGTGGAGCTCCAGCACCCTCCCTGCCTATGGAAGTGTGGAGCTCCAGCACCCTCCCTGCCTATGGAAGTGTGGAGCTCCAGCACCCTCCCTGCCTATGGAAGTGTGGAGCTCCAGCACCCTCCCTGCCTATGGAAGTGTGGAGCTCCAGCACCCTCCCTGCCTATGGAAGTGTGGAGCTCCAGCACCCTCCCTGCCTATGGAAGTGTGGAGCTCCAGCACCCTCCCTGCCTATGGAAGTGTGGAGCTCCAGCACCCTCCCTGCCTATGGAAGTGTGGAGCTCCAGCACCCTCCCTGCCTATGGAAGTGTGGAGCTCCAGCACCCTCCCTGCCTATGGAAGTGTGGAGCTCCAGCACCCTCCCTGCCTATGGAAGTGTGGAGCTCCAGCACCCTCCCTGCCTATGGAAGTGTGGAGCTCCAGCACCCTCCCTGCCTATGGAAGTGTGGAGCTCCAGCACCCTCCCTGCCTATGGAAGTGTGGAGCTCCAGCACCCTCCCTGCCTATGGAAGTGTGGAGCTCCAGCACCCTCCCTGCCTATGGAAGTGTGGAGCTCCAGCACCCTCCCTGCCTATGGAAGTGTGGAGCTCCAGCACCCTCCCTGCCTATGGAAGTGTGGAGCTCCAGCACCCTCCCTGCCTATGGAAGTGTGGAGCTCCAGCACCCTCCCTGCCTATGGAAGTGTGGAGCTCCAGCACCCTCCGTGCCTGGAGCTATGGAGCTATGGAAGTATGGAGCTATGGAGCTATGGAGCTATGGAGCCACCAGCCAGCACCCTCCGTGGCTCAACCACGCCGGCCCAGAGTTCCAGCCGCTCGGCTTCACTCTCTCACAAGCCCCGCCTGGAGCTCCCCAGCCCGCGCCAGGTACCTCAACTACCGAGGCCAGCCGCTCGACCAGGCCGGCCGAGAGTTCCAGCCGCTCGGCTTCACTCTCTCACAAGCCCCGCCTGGAGCTCCCCGGCCCACCCCTGGTACCTCAACTACCGAGGCCAGCCGCTCGACCACGCCGGCGCAGAGTTCCAGCCGCTCGGATGAGCTCTGCCACTCTCCCGCCGCGCAGCCACCGGTAACGGGGAAATGTCGCCGCCTTGTGGACACGCCGTTGTAAATGAATGGGCTTTCGCACTTAGTGCAATTTTCGCCAACTCTCTGACTGGAGCTATGGAAGTATGGAGCTATGGAGCCACCAGCCACCCAGGCTGGAGCTATGGAGCTCTGGAGGTATGGAGCTATGGAGCCCTGGAGCTATGGAGCTATGGAGCCCTGGAGCTATGGAGCCCTGGAGCTATGGAGCTATGGAGCTCTGGTGCTATGGAGCTATGGAGCTCTGGTGCTATGGAGCTATGGAGCTCTGGTGCTATGGAGCTATGGAGCTCTGGTGCTATGGAGCTATGGAGCTCTGGTGCTATGGAGCTATGGAGCTCTGGTGCTATGGAGCTATGGAGCTCTGGTGCTATGGAGCTATGGAGCTCTGGTGCTATGGAGCTATGGAGCTCTGGTGCTATGGAGCTATGGAGCTATGGAGCTCTGGTGCTATGGAGCTATGGAGCTCTGGTGCAATGGAGCTATGGAGCTCTGGTGCTATGGAGCTATGGAGCTCTGGTGCTATGGAGCTCTGGTGCTATGGAGCTATGGAGCTCTGGTGCTATGGAGCTCTGGAGCTCTGGAGGTATGGAGCTATGGAGCTATGGAGCCACCAGCCAGCACCCTCCGTGGCTGGATCAATGGAAGTGTTTTAGGTACCAGGCAGCCAAAGGGCCGAGGCCTCACGCTCGACCACGCCGGCGCAGAGTTCCAGCCGCTCGGATAAGCTCTGTCACTCACCCGCCGCGCAGCCACCGGTAACGGGGAAATGTCGCCGCCTTGTGGACACGCCGTTGTAAATGAATGGGCTTTCGCACTTAGTGCAATTTTAGCCAACTCTCTGACTGGAGCTATGGAAGTATGGAGCTATGGAGCCACCAGCCACCCAGGCTGGAGCTATGGAGCTCTGGAGGTATGGAGCTATGGAGCCCTGGAGCTATGGAGCTATGGAGCCCTGGAGCTATGGAGCCCTGGAGCTATGGAGCTATGGAGCTCTGGTGCTATGGAGCTATGGAGCTCTGGTGCTATGGAGCTATGGAGCTCTGGTGCTATGGAGCTATGGAGCTCTGGTGCTATGGAGCTATGGAGCTCTGGTGCTATGGAGCTATGGAGCTCTGGTGCTATGGAGCTATGGAGCTCTGGTGCTATGGAGCTATGGAGCTCTGGTGCTATGGAGCTATGGAGCTATGGAGCCACCAGCCAGCACCCTCCGTGGCTGGATCAATGGAAGTGTTTTAGGTACCAGGCAGCCAAAGGGCCGGGGCCTCACGCTCGACCACGCCGGCGCAGAGTTCCAGCCGCTCGGATAAGCTCTGTCACTCACCCGCCACGCAGCCACCGGTAACGGGGAAATGTCGCCGCCTGGCGGACACGCCGTTGTAAATGAATGGGCTTTCGCACTTAGTGCAATTTTCGCCAACTCTCTGACTGGAGCTATGGAAGTATGGAGCTATGGAGCCACCAGCCACCCAGGCTGGAGCTATGGAGCTATGGAGGTATGGAGCTATGGAGCCCTGGAGCTATGGAGCTATGGAGCCCTGGAGCTATGGAGCCCTGGAGCTATGGAGCTATGGAGCTCTGGTGCTATGGAGCTATGGAGCTCTGGTGCTATGGAGCTATGGAGCTCTGGTGCTATGGAGCTATGGAGCTCTGGTGCTATGGAGCTATGGAGCTATGGAGCCACCAGCCAGCACCCTCCGTGGCTGGATCAATGGAAGTGTTTTAGGTACCAGGCAGCCAAAGGGCCGGGGCCTCACGCTCGACCACGCCGGCGCAGAGTTCCAGCCGCTCGGATAAGCTCTGTCACTCACCCGCCACGCAGCCACCGGTAACGGGGAAATGTCGCCGCCTGGCGGACACGCCGTTGTAAATGAATGGGCTTTCGCACTTAGTGCAATTTTCGCCAACTCTCTGACTGGAGCTATGGAAGTATGGAGCTATGGAGCCACCAGCCACCCAGGCTGGAGCTATGGAGCTATGGAGGTATGGAGCTATGGAGCCCTGGAGCTATGGAGCTATGGAGCCCTGGAGCTATGGAGCCCTGGAGCTATGGAGCTATGGAGCTCTGGTGCTATGGAGCTATGGAGCTCTGGTGCTATGGAGCTATGGAGCTCTGGTGCTATGGAGCTATGGAGCTCTGGTGCTATGGAGCTATGGAGCTCTGGTGCTATGGAGCTATGGAGCTCTGGTGCTATGGAGCTATGGAGCTCTGGTGCTATGGAGCTATGGAGCTCTGGTGCTATGGAGCTATGGAGCTCTGGTGCTATGGAGCTATGGAGCTCTGGTGCTATGGAGCTATGGAGCTATGGAGCCACCAGCCAGCACCCTCCGTGGCTGGATCAATGGAAGTGTTTTAGGTACCAGGCAGCCAAAGGGCCGGGGCCTCACGCTCGACCACGCCGGCGCAGAGTTCCAGCCGCTCGGATAAGCTCTGTCACTCACCCGCCGCGCAGCCACCGGTAACGGGGAAATGTCGCCGCCTGGCGGACACGCCGTTGTAAATGAATGGGCTTTCGCACTTAGTGCAATTTTAGCCAACTCCGTGGCTGCAAGTATGGAAGTATGGAGCTATGGAGCCACCAGCCAGCACCCTCCGCGGCTGGAGCTATGGAGCTCCGGGGCTATGGAGCTCCGGGGCTATGGAGCTCCGGGGCTATGGAGCTATGGAGCTATGGAGCTCCGGGGCTATGGAGCTATGGAGCTCCGGGGCTATGGAGCTATGGAGCTCCGGGGCTATGGAGCTCCGGGGCTATGGAGCTCCGGGGCTATGGAGCTATGGAGCTATGGAGCTCCGGGGCTATGGAGCTATGGAGCTCCGGGGCTATGGAGCTATGGAGCTCCGGGGCTATGGAGCTCCGGGGCTATGGAGCTATGGAGCTCCGGGGCTATGGAGCTATGGAGCTCCGGGGCTATGGAGCTCTGGAGCTCTGGAAGTATGGATGATCCAGCACCCTCCGTGGCTGACCGCTGGTGCTCGGGGCCGGTGAACTCGGCACCCGCCTCCGGCGGGTGCCTCGGTGACCGCCGTCGCTTGGGGCCAGTGAACTCGGCACCCGCCTTCGGCGGGTGCCTCGGTGACCGGTTGTCGCTTGGGGCCAGTGAACTCGGCACCCGCCTTCGGCGGGTGCCTCGGTGACCGGTTGTCGCTTGGGGCCGGTGAACTCGGCACCCGCCTTCGGCGGGTGCCTCGGTGACCGGTTGTCGCTTGGGGCCGGTGAACTCGGCACCCGCCTTCGGCGGGTGCCTCGGTGACCGGTTGTCGCTTGGGGCCGGTGAACTCGGCACCCGCCTTCGGCGGGTGCCTCGGTGGCGGTCGGGGTTGGTGCTTGGGGACCGGCTTCGCTTCTGGAAGTCTGGGGGAGGCGGTCTGGTGGTGGTGGCC
>NW_028232000.1:132500-152500 GCF_054491065.1 Syngnathus leptorhynchus
GAGGGCGACCCGTAGGACGGCCCGCCGACTACACGACCGTTTGGCAGAGCGAGTGCAAGGTTAGGCGAGCTGGGCGGTAACTCGGGTTAGTCTGGGGAGACTCGCGGTGGACAGGGGGGCGCGAATCCGGCCGGGCGGCCCCATCGATTAAGCATTGGTAGGGAGCCGAGGATGAGCCGTGCGAAGTGGCCTCGGAGGCGGTCCGTGGGGGACGACGGGGGGGGACGGGCGTCGGCCCTCCGGCCCGAGCAGAGAACGTTCGGTCACCCAAGCGGGAATCTGCGCCCCGGCCCGAGTCGGACTCGGTCGGTGCGGCCCGCTGAGGCCCTCAACTATTCCCGTACGCGGGGGTCGGGAGCTGCGGCGCTGCGCCGGCGACTTACCCGCGCGAGGCACGCACTGCGTGCGGCCAGGATGCGGAGTTGGATCGGCGCTGGTTGGGAACCCTCGGGGAACGAAGGCGGACGGCGGCCAGCCGGCGCCGACGAACCCGTCGGGGAGGGGGCTGGTGGCAGGCGCGATCGGCACTATTGCTGACTGCCGGGAGGGAAGCTGCGCCCCGGCCGAGTCAGACTCAGCCGTTGCGGCCCCCCCGAGCCCGCAGCGCGTAGCGCGGAAGCCATACGCCCCCCCGATGCGGAGCGACAGACGCCCCCGCGACCGCGGTTGGTCGGGAAGGCTTTTCGGATAGAGGTCGGACGGTGTGTGTGGACGGCTTCCCGTGGTGCCGCCGCTATCAAGCCGGAGGGTTTGAGAAACGACATTCGCGGAAGGACCGGCGCGGCCGGCGGACGCTCGCACGCGCGGCGCCCGACACTCAGCCGCTCGCTCGGCCTCCGTGGATCGTGGCTAGGTGGGATGGATGCCAAACCGGGTCGTCTCGGTCTCGCCGCAGTACGGTCGCGCCGGGGCCTGCGGGGCGGCGCGGGGAGCGCACGCTCACGCGGCGGCCGGGGCGCTAGAGTGCGACCCGCAGTGGGTAGGAACCGTCCACCCGACGTCGGACGAGCCGAGGCCGATGGGGGCCCTACCAAGGCGGGTCATGAGTGCCAGTCGGTCAGTTGGGTGAGGGGGTACTCGGAGGCCCGCCGGGAGCAGACGGGCGACCGGGGATGGGGGGCGTACGCGGGCGGGCGCCGGGAGAAGACGGCCCGTCCGGGGTCGAATCTCGGCCTGTGTTTTCGGAGCCGGCCGGGCATCACGCTCCCTCCTTGGATGGACAACATTCGTAGTTGACACTTTGTGTCATTTTATCCGAGCGGGCGGGCGCCTCGAGAGGCGGACCGTCCGGGGCGACTCTCGGCCTGTGTTTTCGGAGCCGGCCGGGCCTCACGCTCCCTCCTTGGATGGACAACATTCGTAGTTGACACTTTGTGTCATTTTATCCGAGCGGGCGGGCGCCGCGAGGCGGACCGTCCGGGGCGACTCTCGGCCTGTGTTTTCGGAGCCGGCCGGGCATCACGCTCCCTCCTTGGATGGACAACATTCGTAGTTGACACTTTGTGTCATTTTATCCGAGCGGGCGGGCGCCTCGAGAGGCGGACCGTCCGGGGCGACTCTCGGCCTGTGTTTTCGGAGCCGGCCGGGCCTCACGCTCCCTCCTTGGATGGACAACATTCGTAGTTGACACTTTGTGTCATTTTATCCGAGCGGGCGGGCGCCGCGAGGCGGACCGTCCGGGGCGACTCTCGGCCTGTGTTTTCGGAGCCGGCCGGGCATCACGCTCCCTCCTTGGATGGACAACATTCGTAGTTGACACTTTGTGTCATTTTATCCGAGCGGGCGGGCGCCTCGAGAGGCGGACCGTCCGGGGCGACTCTCGGCCTGTGTTTTCGGAGCCGGCCGGGCCTCACGCTCCCTCCTTGGATGGACAACATTCGTAGTTGACACTTTGTGTCATTTTATCCGAGCAGACGGGCGCCGCGAGGCGGACCGTCCGGGGCGACTCTCGGCCTGTGTTTTCGGAGCCGGCCGGGCATCACGCTCCCTCCTTGGATGGACAACATTCGTAGTTGACACTTTGTGTCATTTTATCCGAGCGGGCGGGCGCCTCGAGAGGCGGACCGTCCGGGGCGACTCTCGGCCTGTGTTTTCGGAGCCGGCCGGGCCTCACGCTCCCTCCTTGGATGGACAACATTCGTAGTTGACACTTTGTGTCATTTTATCCGAGCGGGCGGGCGCCGCGAGGCGGACCGTCCGGGGCGACTCTCGGCCTGTGTTTAAGGAGCCGGCCGGGCATCACGCTCCTTCCTTGGATGGACAACATTCGCAGTTGACACTTTGTGTCATTTTATCCGAGCAGACGGGCGCCGCGAGGCGGACCGTCCGGGGCGACTCTCGGCCTGTGTTTTCGGAGCCGGCCGGGCATCACGCTCCCTCCTTGGATGGACAACATTCGTAGTTGACACTTTGTGTCATTTTATCCGAGCAGACGGGCGCCGCGAGGCGACCGTCCGGGGCGACTCTCGGCCTGTGTTTAAGGAGCCGGCCGGGCATCACGCTCCTTCCTTGGATGGACAACATTCGTAGTTGACACTTTGTGTCATTTTATCCGAGCGGGCGGGCGCCGCGAGGCGGACCGTCCGGGGCGACTCTCGGCCTGTGTTTAAGGAGCCGGCCGGGCATCACGCTCCTTCCTTGGATGGACAACATTCGCAGTTGACACTTTGTGTCATTTTATCCGAGCAGACGGGCGCCGCGAGGCGGACCGTCCGGGGCGACTCTCGGCCTGTGTTTTCGGAGCCGGCCGGGCATCACGCTCCCTCCTTGGATGGACAACATTCGTAGTTGACACTTTGTGTCATTTTATCCGAGCAGACGGGCGCCGCGAGGCGGACCGTCCGGGGCGACTCTCGGCCTGTGTTTAAGGAGCCGGCCGGGCATCACGCTCCTTCCTTGGATGGACAACATTCGCAGTTGACACTTTGTGTCATTTTGTTCGGCCTGTGTTTAAGGAGGCGGCCGTCCTCCACTCGGTCCGTGTTTAAGGAGCGACACTCGCGCTCCGGTTCGGCCTGTATTTAGGGAGGCGGCCGTCCTCCGCTTGGTCTGTGTTAAGGGCGACACTCTGTCCATGTTTGAGGAGCCTGGCCCTGACGCTCCTCTCCGGCCTGTGTTTAAGGAGGCGGCCGTCCTCCCCTTGGTCCGTGTTAAGGGCGACACTCGGTCCATGTTTGAGGAGCCTGGCCCTGACGCTCCTCTCCGGCCTGTGTTTAAGGAGGCGGCCGTCCTCCCCTTGGTCCGTGTTAAGGGCGACACTCGGTCCATGTTTGAGGAGCCTGGCCCTGACGCTCCTCTCCGGCCTGTGTTTAAGGAGGCGGCCGTCCTCCCCTTGGTCCGTGTTAAGGGCGACACTCGGTCCATGTTTGAGGAGCCTGGCCCTGACGCTCCTCTCCGGCCTGTGTTTAAGGAGGCGGCCGTCCTCCCCTTGGTCCGTGTTAAGGGCGACACTCGGTCCATGTTTGAGGAGCCTGGCCCTGACGCTCCTCTCCGGCCTGTGTTTAAGGAGGCGGCCGTCCTCCCCTTGGTCCGTGTTAAGGGCGACACTCGGTCCATGTTTGAGGAGCCTGGCCCTGACGCTCCTCTCCGGCCTGTGTTTAAGGAGGCGGCCGTCCTCCCCTTGGTCCGTGTTAAGGGCGACACTCGGTCCATGTTTGAGGAGCCTGGCCCTGACGCTCCTCTCCGGCCTGTGTTTAAGGAGGCGGCCGTCCTCCCCTTGGTCTGTGTTAAGGGCGACACTCGGTCCATGTTTGAGGAGCCTGGCCCTGACGCTCCTCTCCGGCCTGTGTTTAAGGAGGCGGCCGTCCTCCCCTTGGTCTGTGTTAAGGGCGACACTCGGTCCATGTTTGAGGAGCCTGGCCCTGACGCTCCTCTCCGGCCTGTGTTTAAGGAGGCGGCCGTCCTCCCCTTGGTCTGTGTTAAGGGCGACACTCGGTCCGTGTTTAAGGAGCGGCCCTCGCGCTCCGGTTCGGCCTGTATTTAGGGAGGCGGCCGTCCTCCGCTTGGTCTGTGTTAAGGGCGACACTCGGTCCGTGTTTAAGGAGCCGGCCCTGACGCTCCTCTTCGGCCTGTGTTTAAGGAGGCGGCCGTCCTCCACTTCCTTCCATGCACCACCACATTCGCAGTTGACACTTTGCCATTTTTTCAGAGAGGTGACACTTAGTCGTTTTTTCGAAAGTTGACACTTAGTCGTTTTTTCGAAAGTTGACACTTTGCCGTTTTTTCAGAGAGGCGACACTTAGTCGTTTTTTCGAAAGTTGACACTTAGCCGTTTTTTCGAAAGTTGACACTTAGCCGTTTTTTCGAAAGTTGACACTTAGCCGTTTTTTCGAAAGTTGACACTTAGTCACTTTTTCGCCACAGTGACACCTCCAGCGCGTGCCACGGCGCTTTTCAGGTCTTCTATCCGACCTTGTGCTGTCGAGGACGGCGTGTCCGACGCCGTGGGGAGACCAGCACCATCTCCTCCATACTCGTAAACGGGGTGCTTTGGAAAACGGGGGGAAAGTCGATGAGTACACTGACTACTGGGACCATTTCATTGTACTCTGGCGCACCTGAAGACCAAAAAAGGTACTGCACCTTAGCCCGGGTACCTCACCCCCTGGTACCTCGAGGAGAACTTAGAAAAATTTCGACAAATTTTTGGTGAGCTCCAGGGAGAGAGGCTGATTTTTCGCTTTTTGAGGCCGACCGCCGAACCGGCGCGGGGCGGACTCACAAGCCCCGCAGAGCCGTGGGCACTTAGTCGTTTTTTCAGAGAGGCGACACTTAGTCGTTTTTTCAGAGGCGACACTTAGTCGTTTTTTCGAAAGTTGACACTTAGCCGTTTTTTCGAAAGTCGACACTTAGCCGTTTTTTTGGAAAGTTGACACTTAGTCGTTTTTTCGAAAGTTGACACTTAGTCGTTTTTTCGCCACAATTGGCTCTGAGCTCCAGGGGGAGAGCCTGGTTTTGCCTTATTTCAGGCCGGCTGGGGAACCGGCGCGGGTCGGATGCACGAGCCCGGCAGAGCCGTGGGCACTTAGAAAATTTTCGCCGATTAAGCTGGGACCTCCAGGCGGAGACCGGCATTCCTCGTCCTCGGGGTTCGACCCAGGAACCGGCGCTGGGCAGACGCCGTAGCCACGCAGAGCCGTGGGCACTTAGAAAATATTCGCCAAGTTGGCTCTGAGCTCCAGGCGGAGAGGCTGGTTTTGCCTTATTTCAGGCCGGCTGGGGAACCGGCGCGGGTCGGATGCACGAGCCCGCAGAGCCGTGGGCACTTTGCCATTTTCTCAGAGTCGACACTTAGTCGTTTTTTCAGAGAGGCGACACTCTGTCGTTTTTTCGAAAGTTGACACTTTGCCGTTTTTTCAGAGAGGCGACACTTAGCCGTTTTTTCGAAAGTTGACACTTAGCCGTTTTTTCGAAAGTCGACACTTAGCCGTTTTTTCAGAGATGTGACACTTTGCCGTTTTTTCGAAAGTCGACACTTAGCCGTTTTTTCAGAGATGTGACACTTAGAAACTTTTTGCCAAGTTGGCTGTGAGCTCCAGGAGGAGACCGTTATTTTTCGTCATTCGAGGCCGACTGCGGAACCGGCGCTGGGCGGACGCCAAAGCTCGGCAGGGCCGTGGGCACTTAGAAACTTTTTGCCAAGTTGGCTGTGAGCTCCAGGAGGAGACCGTTATTTTTCGTCATTCGAGGCCGACTGCGGAACCGGCGCTGGGCGGACGCCAAAGCTCGGCAGGGCCGTGGGCACTTAGAAACTTTTTGCCAAGTTGGCTGTGAGCTCCAGGAGGAGACCGTTATTTTTCGTCATTCGAGGCCGACTGCGGAACCGGCGCTGGGCGGACGCCAAAGCTCGGCAGGGCCGTGGGCACTTAGAAACTTTTTGCCAAGTTGGCTGTGAGCTCCAGGAGGAGACCGTTATTTTTCGTTATTCGAGGCCGACTGCGGAACCGGCGCTGGGCGGACGCCAAAGCTCGGCAGGGCCGTGGGCACTTAGAAACTTTTTGCCAAGTTGGCTGTGAGCTCCAGGAGGAGACCGTTATTTTTCGTCATTCGAGGCCGACTGCGGAACCGGCGCTGGGCGGACGTCAAAGCTCGGCAGGGCCGTGGGCACTTAGAAACTTTTTGCCAAGTTGGCTGTGAGCTCCAGGAGGAGACCGTTATTTTTCGTCATTCGAGGCCGACTGCGGAACCGGCGCTGGGCGGACGCCAAAGCTCGGCAGGGCCGTGGGCACTTAGAAACTTTTTGCCAAGTTGGCTGTGAGCTCCAGGAGGAGACCGTTATTTTTCGTCATTCGAGGCCGACTGCGGAACCGGCGCTGAGCGGACGCCAAAGCTCGGCAGGGCCGTGGGCACTTAGAAACTTTTTGCCAAGTTGGCTGTGAGCTCCAGGAGGAGACCGTTATTTTTCGTCATTCGAGGCCGACTGCGGAACCGGCGCTGGGCGGACGCCAAAGCTCGGCAGGGCCGTGGGCACTTAGAAACTTTTTGCCAAGTTGGCTGTGAGCTCCAGGAGGAGACCGTTATTTTTCGTCATTCGAGGCCGACTGCGGAACCGGCGCTGGGCGGACGCCAAAGCTCGGCAGGGCCGTGGGCACTTAGAAACTTTTTGCCAAGTTGGCTGTGAGCTCCAGGAGGAGACCGTTATTTTTCGTCATTCGAGGCCGACTGCGGAACCGGCGCTGGGCGGACGCCAAAGCTCGGCAGGGCCGTGGGCACTTAGAAACTTTTTGCCAAGTTGGCTGTGAGCTCCAGGAGGAGACCGTTATTTTTCGTCATTCGAGGCCGACTGCGGAACCGGCGCTGGGCGGACGCCAAAGCTCGGCAGGGCCGTGGGCACTTAGAAACTTTTTGCCAAGTTGGCTGTGAGCTCCAGGAGGAGACCGTTATTTTTCGTCATTCGAGGCCGACTGCGGAACCGGCGCTGGGCGGACGCCAAAGCTCGGCAGGGCCGTGGGCACTTAGAAACTTTTTGCCAAGTTGGCTGTGAGCTCCAGGAGGAGACCGTCATTTTTCGTCATTCGAGGCCGACTGCGGCACCGGCGCTGAGCGGACGCCAAAGCTCGGCAGGGCCGTGGGCACTTAGAAACTTTTTGCCAAGTTGGCTGTGAGCTCCAGGAGGAGACCGTTATTTTTCGTCATTCGAGGCCGACTGCGGAACCGGCGCTGGGCGGACGCCAAAGCTCGGCAGGGCCGTGGGCACTTAGAAACTTTTTGCCAAGTTGGCTGTGAGCTCCAGGAGGAGACCGTCATTTTTCGTCATTCGAGGCCGACTGCGGCACCGGCGCTGAGCGGACGCCAAAGCTCGGCAGGGCCGTGGGCACTTTGCCACTTTTTCGCCACAATTGGCTGTGAGCTCCAGGAGGAGACCGTTATTTTTCGTCATTCTAGGCCGGTTGCAGAACCGGCGCGGCTCGGATGCACGAGCCCGCAGAGCCGTGGGCACTTAGAAAAATTTCAGAGAGGCGACACTTTGCCATTTTTTCAGAGAGGTGACACTTAGTCGTTTTTTCGAAAGTTGACACTTAGCCGTTTTTTCGAAAGTTGACACTTAGTCGTTTTTTCGAAAGTTGACACTTAGTCGTTTTTTCGCCAAAGTGCCCACCTCCAGCGCGTGCCACGGCGCTTTCCAGGTCTTCTATCCGACCTTGTGCTGTCGAGGACGGCGTGTCCGACGCCGTGGGGAGACCAGCACCATCTCCTCCATACTCGTAAACGAGGTGCTTTGGAAAACGGGGGGAAAGTCGATGAGTACACTGACTACTGGGACCATTTCATTGTACTCTGGCGCACCTGAAGACCAAAAAAGGTACTGCACCTTAGCCCGGGTACCTCACCCCCTGGTACCTCGAGGTGAGCTCCAGGGAGAGAGGCTGATTTTTTGCTTTTTGAGGCCGACCACCGAACCGGCGCGGGGCGGACTCACAAGCCCCGCAGAGCCGTGGGCACTTAGTCGTTTTTTCGAAAGTTGACACTTAGTCGTTTTTTCGCCGATTTTGCTGGGACCTCCAGGCGAGGACCGGCGTTTTTCGTCTTCCGGGTCCGACCCGGGAACCAGCGCCGAGCGGACACATTCGCTCGCTAGTGCCGTTGGCACTTAGAAAATTTTTCGTTTGTCATGAGCTCCGGGCGGAGACCGGCGTTTTTCGTCTTCCGGGTCCGACCCGGGAACCAGCGCCGAGCGGACACATTCGCTCGCAAGTGCCGTTGGCACTTAGAAAATTTTTCGTTTGTCATGAGCTCCGGGCGGAGAGCGGCGTTTTTCGTCTTCCGGGTTCGACCCGGGAACCAGCGCCGAGCGGACACATTCGCTCGCTAGTGCCGTTGGCACTTAGAAAATTTTTCGTTTGTCATGAGCTCCGGGCGGAGACCGGCGTTTTTTGTCTTCCGGGTTCGACCCGGGAACCAGCGCCGAGCGGACACATTCGCTCGCTAGTGCCGTTGGCACTTAGAAAATTTTTCGTTTGTCATGAGCTCCGGGCGGAGAGCGGCGTTTTTCGTCTTCCGGGTTCGACCCGGGAACCAGCGCCGAGCGGACACATTCGCTCGCTAGTGCCGTTGGCACTTAGAAAATTTTTCGTTTGTCATGAGCTCCGGGCGGAGAGCGGCGTTTTTCGTCTTCCGGGTTCGACCCGGGAACCAGCGCCGAGCGGACACATTCGCTCGCTAGTGCCGTTGGCACTTAGAAAATTTTTCGTTTGTCATGAGCTCCGGGCGGAGAGCGGCGTTTTTCGTCTTCCGGGTTCGACCCGGGAACCAGCGCCGAGCGGACACATTCGCTCGCTAGTGCCGTTGGCACTTAGAAAATTTTTCGTTTGTCATGAGCTCCGGGCGGAGAGCGGCGTTTTTCGTCTTCCGGGTTCGACCCGGGAACCAGCGCCGAGCGGACACATTCGCTCGCTAGTGCCGTTGGCACTTAGAAAATTTTTCGTTTGTCATGAGCTCCGGGCGGAGAGCGGCGTTTTTCGTCTTCCGGGTTCGACCCGGGAACCAGCGCCGAGCGGACACATTCGCTCGCTAGTGCCGTTGGCACTTAGAAAATTTTTCGTTTGTCATGAGCTCCGGGCGGAGAGCGGCGTTTTTCGTCTTCCGGGTTCGACCCGGGAACCAGCGCCGAGCGGACACATTCGCTCGCTAGTGCCGTTGGCACTTAGAAAATTTTTCGTTTGTCATGAGCTCCGGGCGGAGAGCGGCGTTTTTCGTCTTCCGGGTTCGACCCGGGAACCAGCGCCGAGCGGACACATTCGCTCGCTAGTGCCGTTGGCACTTAGAAAATTTTTCGTTTGTCATGAGCTCCGGGCGGAGACCGGCATTTTTCGTCATTCGAGGCCGACGGGGGAACCAGCCGGAGCGGACACGTTTGCTCGGAAGAGCCGTTGGCACTTAGAAAAAATTCCGTGTCTCGTGAGCTCCAGGGGGGACAGGCTGGTTTTATTCATCCGTAGCCGACATGGGAACCAGCGCGGAGCGGATTGGTGTTGCGCTGCCATATACCTCATCTCTCTCAGGAGTCCCCCCCTTATACGTGCCGATGGTGTTTTGGAAAACGGGGGGTAACTGGATGAGTACACTGACTAGGGGGACCAGTACACTAGCGAGTGGGACCAGTACACTGACTAGTGGGACCAACACACTATGAGCGCCTGGTACCTAAAATGGAAGTATAGAGGCCGAATTTCGGGCAAGATCACGCCGGGTTAGGCTTCCAGGACCTCGGCGAAGCAATTTTAACGGGTTGCCCGGTTCTTTTTTGAACCAGCCCGGTTCTTTTTTTTATCCAGCCCGGTTCTTTTTACACTTCCAGCTGGAGCTCGGGAGCGGCTTTTTGCACAAGATCACGCCGTGTTAGGCTTCCAGGACCTCGGCTAAGCAATTTTAACGGGTCGCCCGGTTCTTTTTTGATCCAGCCCGGTTCTTTTTTTATCCAGCCCGGTTCTTTTTACACTTCCAGCTGGAGCTCGGGAGCGGCTTTTTGCACAAGATCACGCCGTGTTAGGCTTCCAGGACCTCGGCTAAGCAATTTTAACGGGTCGCCCGGTTCTTTTTTGATCCAGCCCGGTTCTTTTTTTTATCCAGCCCGGTTCTTTTTACACTTCCAGCTGGAGCTCGGGAGCGGCTTTTTGCACAAGATCACGCCGTGTTAGGCTTCCAGGACCTCGGCGAAGCAATTTTAACGGGTCGCCCGGTTCTTTTTTGATCCAGCCCGGTTCTTTTTTTTATCCAGCCCGGTTCTTTTTACACTTCCAGCTGGAGCTCGGGAGCGGCTTTTTGCACAAGATCACGCCGGGTTAGGCTTCCAGGACCTCGGCTAAGCAATTTTAACGGGTCGCCCGGTTCTTTTTTGATCCAGCCCGGTTCTTTTTTTATCCAGCCCGGTTCTTTTTACACTTCCAGCTGGAGCTCGGGAGCGGCTTTTTGCACAAGATCACGCCGTGTTAGGCTTCCAGGACCTCGGCTAAGCAATTTTAACGGGTCGCCCGGTTCTTTTTTGATCCAGCCCGGTTCTTTTTTTTATCCAGCCTGGTTCTTTTTACACTTCCAGCTGGAGCTCGGGAGCGGCTTTTTGCACAAGAACACGCCGTGTTAGGCTTCCAGGACCTCGGCTAAGCAATTTTAACGGGTCGCCCGGTTCTTTTTTGATCCAGCCCGGTTCTTTTTTTTATCCAGCCTGGTTCTTTTTACACTTCCAGCTGGAGCTCGGGAGCGGCTTTTTGCACAAGATCACGCCGTGTTAGGCTTCCAGGACCTCGGCTAAGCAATTTTAACGGGTCGCCCGGTTCTTTTTTGATCCAGCCCGGTTCTTTTTTTTTATCCAGCCTGGTTCTTTTTACACTTCCAGCTGGAGCTCGGGAGCGGCTTTTTGCACAAGAACACGCCGTGTTAGGCTTCCAGGACCTCGGCTAAGCAATTTTAACGGGTCGCCCGGTTCTTTTTTGATCCAGCCCGGTTCTTTTTTTTATCCAGCCTGGTTCTTTTTACACTTCCAGCTGGAGCTCGGGAGCGGCTTTTTGCACAAGATCACGCCGTGTTAGGCTTCCAGGACCTCGGCTAAGCAATTTTAACGGGTCGCCCGGTTCTTTTTTTTATCCAGCCCGGTTCTTTTTTTTTATCCAGCCTGGTTCTTTTTACACTTCCAGCTGGAGCTCGGGAGCGGCTTTTTGCACAAGAACACGCCGTGTTAGGCTTCCAGGACCTCGGCTAAGCAATTTTAACGGGTCGCCCGGTTCTTTTTTGATCCAGCCCGGTTCTTTTTTTTATCCAGCCTGGTTCTTTTTACACTTCCAGCTGGAGCTCGGGAGCGGCTTTTTGCACAAGATCACGCCGTGTTAGGCTTCCAGGACCTCGGCTAAGCAATTTTAACGGGTCGCCCGGTTCTTTTTTGATCCAGCCCGGTTCTTTTTTTTATCCAGCCTGGTTCTTTTTACACTTCCAGCTGGAGCTCGGGAGCGGCTTTTTGCACAAGAACACGCCGTGTTAGGCTTCCAGGACCTCGGCTAAGCAATTTTAACGGGTCGCCCGGTTCTTTTTTTTATCCAGCCCGGTTCTTTTTTTATCCAGCCCGGTTCTTTTTACACTTCCAGCTGGAGCTCGGGAGCGGCTTTTTGCACAAGATCACGCCGTGTTAGGCTTCCAGGACCTCGGCTAAGCAATTTTAACGGGTCGCCCGGTTCTTTTTTGATCCAGCCCGGTTCTTCTTTTTTATCCAGCCTGGTTCTTTTTACACTTCCAGCTGGAGCTCGGGAGCGGCTTTTTGCACAAGAACACGCCGTGTTAGGCTTCCAGGACCTCGGCTAAGCAATTTTAACGGGTCGCCCGGTTCTTTTTTGATCCAGCCCGGTTCTTTTTTTTATCCAGCCCGGTTCTTTTCACACTTCCAGCTGGAGCTCGGCAGCGGCTATTTGCACAAGATCACGCCGGGTTAGGCTTCCAGGACCTCGGCTAAGCAATTTTAACGGGTCGCCCGGTTCTTTTTTTGATCCAGCCCGGTTCTTTTTTTATCCAGCCCGGTTCTTTTTACACTTCCAGCTGGAGCTCGGGAGCGGCTTTTTGCACAAGATCACGCCGTGTTAGGCTTCCAGGACCTCGGCTAAGCAATTTTAACGGGTCGCCCGGTTCTTTTTTGATCCAGCCCGGTTCTTCTTTTTTATCCAGCCTGGTTCTTTTTACACTTCCAGCTGGAGCTCGGGAGCGGCTTTTTGCACAAGAACACGCCGTGTTAGGCTTCCAGGACCTCGGCTAAGCAATTTTAACGGGTCGCCCGGTTCTTTTTTGATCCAGCCCGGTTCTTTTTTTTATCCAGCCCGGTTCTTTTCACACTTCCAGCTGGAGCTCGGCAGCGGCTATTTGCACAAGATCACGCCGGGTTAGGCTTCCAGGACCTCGGCTAAGCAATTTTAACGGGTCGCCCGGTTCTTTTTTTGATCCAGCCCGGTTCTTTTTTTATCCAGCCCGGTTCTTTTTACACTTCCAGCTGGAGCTCGGGAGCGGCTTTTTGCACAAGATCACGCCGTGTTAGGCTTCCAGGACCTCGGCTAAGCAATTTTAACGGGTCGCCCGGTTCTTTTTTGATCCAGCCCGGTTCTTTGTTTTTTATCCAGCCCGGTTCTTTTCACACTTCCAGCTGGAGCTCGGCAGCGGCTATTTGCACAAGATCACGCCGGGTTAGGCTTCCAGGACCTCGGCTAAGCAATTTTAACGGGTCGCCCGGTTCTTTTTTGATCCAGCCCGGTTCTTTTTTTTATCCAGCCCGGTTCTTTTCACACTTCCAGCTGGAGCTCGGGAGCGGCTTTTTGCACAAGATCACGCCGTGTTAGGCTTCCAGGACCTCGGCTAAGCAATTTTAACGGGTCGCCCGGTTCTTTTTTGATCCAGCCCGGTTCTTTTTTTTATCCAGCCCGGTTCTTTTCACACTTCCAGCTGGAGCTCGGCAGCGGCTATTTGCACAAGATCACGCCGGGTTAGGCTTCCAGGACCTCGGCTAAGCAATTTTAACGGGTCGCCCGGTTCTTTTTTGATCCAGCCCGGTTCTTTTTACACTTCCAGCTGGAGCTCGGGAGCGGCTTTTTGCACAAGAACACGCCGTGTTAGGCTTCCAGGACCTCGGCTAAGCAATTTTAACGGGTCGCCCGGTTCTTTTTTGATCCAGCCCGGTTCTTTTTTTTATCCAGCCTGGTTCTTTTTACACTTCCAGCTGGAGCTCGGGAGCGGCTTTTTGCACAAGATCACGCCGTGTTAGGCTTCCAGGACCTCGGCTAAGCAATTTTAACGGGTCGCCCGGTTCTTTTTTGATCCAGCCCGGTTCTTTTTTTTATCCAGCCTGGTTCTTTTTACACTTCCAGCTGGAGCTCGGGAGCGGCTTTTTGCACAAGAACACGCCGTGTTAGGCTTCCAGGACCTCGGCTAAGCAATTTTAACGGGCCGCCCGGTTCTTTTTTTGATCCAGCCCGGTTCTTTTTACACTTCCAGCTGGAGCTCAGCAGCGGCTTTTTGCACAAGATCACGCCGGGTTAGGCTTCCAGGACCTCGGCTAAGCACTTGTAACGGGCCCTGGTCCACCCCTGCCAGCGCATTTCAAAACTTGGCATTAATTTCGACCTAAGAGACGAAGTCTGATTTTTTTCTACCACTTGGGCGGCCTTTTTGCACCCAGAACACCCGCACCGGCACCATAAATTCGAAGGGTGCCGAGTGCGTCGGCGCAGATTCTGCGACGGAGTGACACTTCCCTCTTGTGGACATTCGGCGGTAGGTGAAATGCGCACTCGGTCTTCTCTTTTCTTTTCCTTCCAGTGAAACTTTGGCAACATTCTGCGAGCTGCTGGCTTCCAGAACCTCGGCCAAGCAGGTGGAGGATTTTTTTCCACTTCCAGCTGGAGGTGAGGAGGGACTTTTTGGGCAAGATCACGCCGACTTAGCAAGCAAGGTGGAAGTGCCAGCATGCAGTGGCTGGAAGTGTGGATGTGGAGCTCCAGCACCCTCCCTGCCTATGGAAGTGTGGAGCTCCAGCACCCTCCCTGCCTATGGAAGTGTGGAGCTCCAGCACCCTCCCTGCCTATGGAAGTGTGGAGCTCCAGCACCCTCCCTGCCTATGGAAGTGTGGAGCTCCAGCACCCTCCCTGCCTATGGAAGTGTGGAGCTCCAGCACCCTCCCTGCCTATGGAAGTGTGGAGCTCCAGCACCCTCCCTGCCTATGGAAGTGTGGAGCTCCAGCACCCTCCCTGCCTATGGAAGTGTGGAGCTCCAGCACCCTCCCTGCCTATGGAAGTGTGGAGCTCCAGCACCCTCCCTGCCTATGGAAGTGTGGAGCTCCAGCACCCTCCCTGCCTATGGAAGTGTGGAGCTCCAGCACCCTCCCTGCCTATGGAAGTGTGGAGCTCCAGCACCCTCCCTGCCTATGGAAGTGTGGAGCTCCAGCACCCTCCCTGCCTATGGAAGTGTGGAGCTCCAGCACCCTCCCTGCCTATGGAAGTGTGGAGCTCCAGCACCCTCCCTGCCTATGGAAGTGTGGAGCTCCAGCACCCTCCCTGCCTATGGAAGTGTGGAGCTCCAGCACCCTCCCTGCCTATGGAAGTGTGGAGCTCCAGCACCCTCCCTGCCTATGGAAGTGTGGAGCTCCAGCACCCTCCCTGCCTATGGAAGTGTGGAGCTCCAGCACCCTCCCTGCCTATGGAAGTGTGGAGCTCCAGCACCCTCCCTGCCTATGGAAGTGTGGAGCTCCAGCACCCTCCCTGCCTATGGAAGTGTGGAGCTCCAGCACCCTCCGTGCCTAGGGAAGTGTGGAGCTCCAGCACCCTCCGTGCCTATGGAAGAGCCACCTCCGCGGGCATGCTGCTCAACCACGCCGGCCCAGAGTTCCAGCCGCTCGGCTACACTCTCTCACAAGCCCCGCCTGGAGCTCCCCAGCCCGCCCCTGGTACCTCAACTACCGAGGCCAGCCGCTCGACCAGGCCGGCCCAGAGTTCCAGCCGCTCGGATAAGCTCTGTCACTCTCCCGCTAAGCAGCCACCGGTAACGGGGAAATGTCGCCGCCTTGTGGACACGCCGTTGTAAATGAATGGGCTTTCGCACTTAGTGCAATTTTCGCCAGCTCCGTGGCTGCAAGTATGGAGCTATGGAGCTATGGAGCCACCAGACAGGCTGGAGCTCTGGAGCTATGGAAGTATGGAGCTCTGGAGCTATGGAGCTATGGAGCTATGGAGCTCTGGGGCTATGGAGCTATGGAGCTATGGAGCTCTGGAGCTCTGGTGCTATGGAGCTCTGGAGCTCTGGTGCTATGGAGCTATGGAGCTATGGAGCTATGGAGCTATGGAGCTATGGAAGTCTGGAGCTATGGAAGTATGGAGCTATGGAAGTATGGAGCTATGGAGCTATGGAGCTATGGAGCCACCAGCCAGCACCCTCCGTGGCTCAACCACGCCGGCCCAGAGTTCCAGCCGCTCGGCTTCACTCTCTCACAAGCCCCGCCTGGAGCTCCCCAGCCCGCCCCTGGTACCTCAACTACCGAGGCCAGCCGCTCGACCAGGCCGGCCCAGAGTTCCAGCCGCTCGGCTTCACTCTCTCACAAGACCCGCCTGGAGCTCCCCGGCCCACCCCTGGTACCTCAACTACCGAGGCCAGCCGTTCGACCACGCCGGCGCAGAGTTCCAGCCGCTCGGATAAGCTCTGTCACTCTCCTGCCGCGCAGCCACCGGTAACGGGGAAATGTCGCCGCCTTGTGGACACGCCCTTGTAAATGAATGGGCTTTCGCACTTAGTGCAATTTTCGCCAACTCTCTGACTGGAGCTATGGAAGTATGGAGCTATGGAGCCACCAGCCACCCAGGCTGGAGCTATGGAGCTCTGGTGCTATGGAGCTCTGGTGCTATGGAGCTATGGAGCTCTGGAGCTCTGGTGCTATGGAGCTATGGAGCTCTGGAAGTATGGAGCTATGGAGCTCTGGAGGTATGGAGCTATGGAGCCCTGGAGCCCTGGAGCTATGGAGCCCTGGAGCTATGGAGCCCTGGAGCCCTGGAGCTATGGAGCCCTGGAGCTATGGAGCTATGGAGCTCTGGTGCTATGGAGCTATGGAGCTCTGGTGCTATGGAGCTATGGAGCTCTGGTGCTATGGAGCTATGGAGCTCTGGTGCTATGGAGCTATGGAGCTCTGGTGCTATGGAGCTATGGAGCTGGTGCTATGGAGCTATGGAGCTCTGGTGCTATGGAGCTATGGAGCTCTGGTGCTATGGAGCTCTGGTGCTATGGAGCTATGGAGCTCTGGTGCTATGGAGCTATGGAGCTCTGGTGCTATGGAGCTATGGAGCTCTGGTGCTATGGAGCTCTGGTGCTATGGAGCTATGGAGCTCTGGTGCTATGGAGCTCTGGAGCTCTGGAGGTATGGAGCTATGGAGGTATGGAGCCACCAGCCAGCACCCTCCGTGGCTGGATCAATGGAAGTGTTTAGGTACCAGGCGGCCAAAGTGCCGAGGCCTCACGCTCGACCACGCCGGCGCAGAGTTCCAGCCGCTCGGATGAGCTCTGTCACTCTCCCGCCGCGCAGCCACCGGTAACGGGGAAATGTCGCCGCCTTGTGGACACGCCGTTGTAAATGAATGGGCTTTCGCACTTAGTGCAATTTTCGCCAACTCTCTGACTTAGAGCTATGGAAGTATGGAGCTATGGAGCCACCAGCCACCCAGGCTGGAGCTATGGAGCTCTGGAGCTCTGGTGCTATGGAGCTCTGGAGGTATGGAGCTATGGAGCTATGGAGCTATGGAGCTATGGAGCCCTGGAGCTCTGGAGGTATGGAGCTATGGTGCTATGGAGCTCTGAAGCCATGGAGCTCTGGTGCTATGGAGCTCTGGAGCTCTGGAGGTATGGAGCTCTGGAGGTATGGAGCTATGGAGCCCTGGAGCCCTGGAGCTATGGAGCCCTGGAGCTATGGAGCCCTGGAGCCCTGGAGCTATGGAGCCCTGGAGCTATGGAGCCCTGGAGCCCTGGAGCTATGGAGCCCTGGAGCTATGGAGCTATGGAGCCCTGGAGCTATGGAGCTATGGAGCTATGGAGCTCTGGTGCTATGGAGCTATGGAGCTCTGGTGCTATGGAGCTATGGAGCTCTGGTGCTATGGAGCTATGGAGCTCTGGTGCTATGGAGCTATGGAGCTCTGGTGCTATGGAGCTCTGGTGCTATGGAGCTATGGAGCTCTGGTGCTATGGAGCTATGGAGCTCTGGTGCTATGGAGCTATGGAGCTCTGGTGCTATGGAGCTATGGAGCTCTGGAGGTATGGAGCTATGGAGGTATGGAGCCACCAGCCAGCACCCTCCGAGGCTGGATCAATGGAAGTGTTTTAGGTACCAGGCAGCCAAAGGGCCGAGGCCTCACTCTCGACCACGCCGGCGCAGAGTTCCAGCCGCTCGGATAAGCTCTGTCACTCACCCGCCGCGCAGCCACCGGTAACGGGGAAATGTCGCCGCCTTGTGGACACGCCGTTGTAAATGAATGGGCTTTCGCACTTAGTGCAATTTTCGCCAGCTCCGTGGCTGCAAGTATGGAGCTATGGAGCCACCAGCCAGCCAGGCTGGAGCTATGGAAGTATGGAGCCATGGAGCTCCGGAGCTATGGAAGTATGGAGCTATGGAGCTATGGAGCTCTGGAGCTCTGGAGCTCTGGAGCTATGGAGCTATGGAGCCCTGGAGCTATGGAGCTATGGAGCCCTGGTGCTATGGAGCTATGGAGCTCTGGTGCTATGGAGCTATGGAGCTCTGGTGCTATGGAGCTATGGAGCTCTGGTGCTATGGAGCTATGGAGCTCTGGTGCTATGGAGCTATGGAGCTCTGGTGCTATGGAGCTATGGAGCTCTGGTGCTATGGAGCTATGGAGCTCTGGTGCTATGGAGCTCTGGAGCTCTGGTGCTATGGAGCTCTGGAGCTCTGGTGCTATGGAGCTATGGAGCTCTGGTGCTATGGAGCTATGGAGCTCTGGTGCTATGGAGCTATGGAGCTCTGGAGGTATGGAGCTATGGAGGTATGGAGCCACCAGCCAGCACCCTCCGTGGCTGGATCAATGGAAGTGTTTAGGTACCAGGCGGCCAAAGTGCCGAGGCCTCACGCTCGACCACGCCGGCGCAGAGTTCCAGCCGCTCGGATGAGCTCTGTCACTCTCCCGCCGCGCAGCCACCGGTAACGGGGAAATGTCGCCGCCTTGTGGACACGCCGTTGTAAATGAATGGGCTTTCGCACTTAGTGCAATTTTCGCCAACTCTCTGACTTAGAGCTATGGAAGTATGGAGCTATGGAGCCACCAGCCACCCAGGCTGGAGCTATGGAGCTCTGGAGCTATGGAGCTCTGGTGCTATGGAGCTATGGAGCTCTGGTGCTATGGAGCTATGGAGCTCTGGTGCTATGGAGCTATGGAGCTCTGGTGCTATGGAGCTATGTAGCTCTGGTGCTATGGAGCTATGGAGCTCTGGTGCTATGGAGCTATGGAGCTCTGGTGCTATGGAGCTATGGAGCTCTGGTGCTATGGAGCTATGGAGCTCTGGTGCTATGGAGCTATGGAGCTATGGAGCCACCAGCCAGCACCCTCCGTGGCTGGATCAATGGAAGTGTTTTAGGTACCAGGCAGCCAAAGGGCCGGGGCCTCACGCTCGACCACGCCGGCGCAGAGTTCCAGCCGCTCGGATAAGCTCTGTCACTCACCCGCCACGCAGCCACCGGTAACGGGGAAATGTCGCCGCCTGGCGGACACGCCGTTGTAAATGAATGGGCTTTCGCACTTAGTGCAATTTTCGCCAACTCTCTGACTGGAGCTATGGAAGTATGGAGCTATGGAGCCACCAGCCACCCAGGCTGGAGCTATGGAGCTCTGGAGGTATGGAGCTATGGAGCCCTGGAGCTATGGAGCTATGGAGCCCTGGAGCTATGGAGCCCTGGAGCTATGGAGCTATGGAGCCCTGGTGCTATGGAGCTATGGAGCTCTGGTGCTATGGAGCTATGGAGCTCTGGTGCTATGGAGCTATGGAGCTCTGGTGCTATGGAGCTATGGAGCTCTGGTGCTATGGAGCTATGGAGCTCTGGTGCTATGGAGCTATGGAGCTCTGGTGCTATGGAGCTCTGGAGCTCTGGAGGTATGGAGCCACCAGCCAGCACCCTCCGTGGCTGGATCAATGGAAGTGTTTTAGGTACCAGGCAGCCAAAGGGCCGAGGCCTCACGCTCGACCACGCCGGCGCAGAGTTCCAGCCGCTCGGATAAGCTCTGTCACTCACCCGCCGCGCAGCCACCGGTAACGGGGAAATGTCGCCGCCTGGCGGACACGCCGTTGTAAATGAATGGGCTTTCGCACTTAGTGCAATTTTAGCCAACTCCGTGGCTGCAAGTATGGAAGTATGGAGCTATGGAGCCACCAGCCAGCACCCTCCGCGGCTGGAGCTATGGAGCTCCGGGGCTATGGAGCTCCGGGGCTATGGAGCTCCGGGGCTATGGAGCTATGGAGCTATGGAGCTCCGGGGCTATGGAGCTATGGAGCTCCGGGGCTATGGAGCTATGGAGCTCCGGGGCTATGGAGCTCCGGGGCTATGGAGCTCCGGGGCTATGGAGCTATGGAGCTATGGAGCTCCGGGGCTATGGAGCTATGGAGCTCCGGGGCTATGGAGCTATGGAGCTCCGGGGCTATGGAGCTCCGGGGCTATGGAGCTATGGAGCTCCGGGGCTATGGAGCTATGGAGCTCCGGGGCTATGGAGCTCTGGAGCTCTGGAAGTATGGATGATCCAGCACCCTCCGTGGCTGACCGCTGGTGCTCGGGGCCGGTGAACTCGGCACCCGCCTCCGGCGGGTGCCTCGGTGACCGCCGTCGCTTGGGGCCAGTGAACTCGGCACCCGCCTTCGGCGGGTGCCTCGGTGACCGGTTGTCGCTTGGGGCCAGTGAACTCGGCACCCGCCTTCGGCGGGTGCCTCGGTGACCGGTTGTCGCTTGGGGCCGGTGAACTCGGCACCCGCCTTCGGCGGGTGCCTCGGTGACCGGTTGTCGCTTG
>NW_028232000.1:165000-182500 GCF_054491065.1 Syngnathus leptorhynchus
CATTCAATGGGATGAGCCGCGCTCGCCGCGGAACCTTCGAGCGCCGCTACTCAGCAAGTAAACGAGAGGGAGCTGCGCCCGGCCTCGTAAGACGCCTCTTCTCCGGTGCGAGCGCCCCGACGCCGCTGGCCGCCGCCGCCGCCTTGCCGCTATCCCGCCGCGCGTTTGGGGAGGGAGGGCGACCCGTAGGACGGCCCGCCGACTACACGACCGTTTGGCAGAGCGAGTGCAAGGTTAGGCGAGCTGGGCGGTAACTCGGGTTAGTCTGGGGAGACTCGCGGTGGACAGGGGGGCGCGAATCCGGCCGGGCGGCCCCATCGATTAAGCATTGGTAGGGAGCCGAGGATGAGCCGTGCGAAGTGGCCTCGGAGGCGGTCCGTGGGGGACGACGGGGGGGGACGGGCGTCGGCCCTCCGGCCCGAGCAGAGAACGTTCGGTCACCCAAGCGGGAATCTGCGCCCCGGCCCGAGTCGGACTCGGTCGGTGCGGCCCGCTGAGGCCCTCAACTATTCCCGTACGCGGGGGTCGGGAGCTGCGGCGCTGCGCCGGCGACTTACCCGCGCGAGGCACGCACTGCGTGCGGCCAGGATGCGGAGTTGGATCGGCGCTGGTTGGGAACCCTCGGGGAACGAAGGCGGACGGCGGCCAGCCGGCGCCGACGAACCCGTCGGGGAGGGGGCTGGTGGCAGGCGCGATCGGCACTATTGCTGACTGCCGGGAGGGAAGCTGCGCCCCGGCCGAGTCAGACTCAGCCGTTGCGGCCCCCCCGAGCCCGCAGCGCGTAGCGCGGAAGCCATACGCCCCCCCGATGCGGAGCGACAGACGCCCCCGCGACCGCGGTTGGTCGGGAAGGCTTTTCGGATAGAGGTCGGACGGTGTGTGTGTGGACGGCTTCCCGTGGTGCCGCCGCTATCAAGCCGGAGGGTTTGAGAAACGACATTCGCGGAAGGACCGGCGCGGCCGGCGGACGCTCGCACGCGCGGCGCCCGACACTCAGCCGCTCGCTCGGCCTCCGTGGATCGTGGCTAGGTGGGATGGATGCCAAACCGGGTCGTCTCGGTCTCGCCGCAGTACGGTCGCGCCGGGGCCTGCGGGGCGGCGCGGGGAGCGCACGCTCACGCGGCGGCCGGGGCGCTAGAGTGCGACCCGCAGTGGGTAGGAACCGTCCACCCGACGTCGGACGAGCCGAGGCCGATGGAGGCCCTACCAAGGCGGGTCATGAGTGCCAGTCGGTCAGTTGGGTGAGGGGGTACTCGGAGGCCCGCCGGGAGCAGACGGGCGACCGGGGATGGGGGGCGTACGCGGGCGGGCGCCGGGAGAAGACGGCCCGTCCGGGGTCGAATCTCGGCCTGTGTTTTCGGAGCCGGCCGGGCATCACGCTCCCTCCTTGGATGGACAACATTCGTAGTTGACACTTTGTGTCATTTTATCCGAGCGGGCGGGCGCCTCGAGAGGCGGACCGTCCGGGGCGACTCTCGGCCTGTGTTTTCGGAGCCGGCCGGGCCTCACGCTCCCTCCTTGGATGGACAACATTCGTAGTTGACACTTTGTGTCATTTTATCCGAGCGGGCGGGCGCCGCGAGGCGGACCGTCCGGGGCGACTCTCGGCCTGTGTTTAAGGAGCCGGCCGGGCATCACGCTCCTTCCTTGGATGGACAACATTCGCAGTTGACACTTTGTGTCATTTTATCCGAGCAGACGGGCGCCGCGAGGCGGACCGTCCGGGGCGACTCTCGGCCTGTGTTTTCGGAGCCGGCCGGGCATCACGCTCCCTCCTTGGATGGACAACATTCGTAGTTGACACTTTGTGTCATTTTATCCGAGCAGACGGGCGCCGCGAGGCGACCGTCCGGGGCGACTCTCGGCCTGTGTTTAAGGAGCCGGCCGGGCATCACGCTCCTTCCTTGGATGGACAACATTCGTAGTTGACACTTTGTGTCATTTTATCCGAGCGGGCGGGCGCCGCGAGGCGGACCGTCCGGGGCGACTCTCGGCCTGTGTTTAAGGAGCCGGCCGGGCATCACGCTCCTTCCTTGGATGGACAACATTCGCAGTTGACACTTTGTGTCATTTTATCCGAGCAGACGGGCGCCGCGAGGCGGACCGTCCGGGGCGACTCTCGGCCTGTGTTTTCGGAGCCGGCCGGGCATCACGCTCCCTCCTTGGATGGACAACATTCGTAGTTGACACTTTGTGTCATTTTATCCGAGCAGACGGGCGCCGCGAGGCGACCGTCCGGGGCGACTCTCGGCCTGTGTTTAAGGAGCCGGCCGGGCATCACGCTCCTTCCTTGGATGGACAACATTCGTAGTTGACACTTTGTGTCATTTTATCCGAGCGGGCGGGCGCCGCGAGGCGGACCGTCCGGGGCGACTCTCGGCCTGTGTTTAAGGAGCCGGCCGGGCATCACGCTCCTTCCTTGGATGGACAACATTCGCAGTTGACACTTTGTGTCATTTTATCCGAGCAGACGGGCGCCGCGAGGCGGACCGTCCGGGGCGACTCTCGGCCTGTGTTTTCGGAGCCGGCCGGGCATCACGCTCCCTCCTTGGATGGACAACATTCGTAGTTGACACTTTGTGTCATTTTATCCGAGCAGACGGGCGCCGCGAGGCGGACCGTCCGGGGCGACTCTCGGCCTGTGTTTAAGGAGCCGGCCGGGCATCACGCTCCTTCCTTGGATGGACAACATTCGCAGTTGACACTTTGTGTCATTTTGTTCGGCCTGTGTTTAAGGAGGCGGCCGTCCTCCACTCGGTCCGTGTTTAAGGAGCGACACTCGCGCTCCGGTTCGGCCTGTATTTAGGGAGGCGGCCGTCCTCCGCTTGGTCTGTGTTAAGGGCGACACTCTGTCCATGTTTGAGGAGCCTGGCCCTGACGCTCCTCTCCGGCCTGTGTTTAAGGAGGCGGCCGTCCTCCCCTTGGTCCGTGTTAAGGGCGACACTCGGTCCATGTTTGAGGAGCCTGGCCCTGACGCTCCTCTCCGGCCTGTGTTTAAGGAGGCGGCCGTCCTCCCCTTGGTCCGTGTTAAGGGCGACACTCGGTCCATGTTTGAGGAGCCTGGCCCTGACGCTCCTCTCCGGCCTGTGTTTAAGGAGGCGGCCGTCCTCCCCTTGGTCTGTGTTAAGGGCGACACTCGGTCCATGTTTGAGGAGCCTGGCCCTGACGCTCCTCTCCGGCCTGTGTTTAAGGAGGCGGCCGTCCTCCCCTTGGTCCGTGTTAAGGGCGACACTCGGTCCATGTTTGAGGAGCCTGGCCCTGACGCTCCTCTCCGGCCTGTGTTTAAGGAGGCGGCCGTCCTCCCCTTGGTCCGTGTTAAGGGCGACACTCGGTCCATGTTTGAGGAGCCTGGCCCTGACGCTCCTCTCCGGCCTGTGTTTAAGGAGGCGGCCGTCCTCCCCTTGGTCTGTGTTAAGGGCGACACTCGGTCCATGTTTGAGGAGCCTGGCCCTGACGCTCCTCTCCGGCCTGTGTTTAAGGAGGCGGCCGTCCTCCCCTTGGTCTGTGTTAAGGGCGACACTCGGTCCATGTTTGAGGAGCCTGGCCCTGACGCTCCTCTCCGGCCTGTGTTTAAGGAGGCGGCCGTCCTCCCCTTGGTCTGTGTTAAGGGCGACACTCGGTCCGTGTTTAAGGAGCGGCCCTCGCGCTCCGGTTCGGCCTGTATTTAGGGAGGCGGCCGTCCTCCGCTTGGTCTGTGTTAAGGGCGACACTCGGTCCGTGTTTAAGGAGCCGGCCCTGACGCTCCTCTTCGGCCTGTGTTTAAGGAGGCGGCCGTCCTCCACTTCCTTCCATGCACCACCACATTCGCAGTTGACACTTTGCCATTTTTTCAGAGAGGTGACACTTAGTCGTTTTTTCGAAAGTTGACACTTAGTCGTTTTTTCGAAAGTTGACACTTTGCCGTTTTTTCAGAGAGGCGACACTTAGTCGTTTTTTCGAAAGTTGACACTTAGCCGTTTTTTCGAAAGTTGACACTTAGCCGTTTTTTCGAAAGTTGACACTTAGCCGTTTTTTCGAAAGTTGACACTTAGTCACTTTTTCGCCACAGTGACACCTCCAGCGCGTGCCACGGCGCTTTTCAGGTCTTCTATCCGACCTTGTGCTGTCGAGGACGGCGTGTCCGACGCCGTGGGGAGACCAGCACCATCTCCTCCATACTCGTAAACGGGGTGCTTTGGAAAACGGGGGGAAAGTCGATGAGTACACTGACTACTGGGACCATTTCATTGTACTCTGGCGCACCTGAAGACCAAAAAAGGTACTGCACCTTAGCCCGGGTACCTCACCCCCTGGTACCTCGAGGAGAACTTAGAAAAATTTCGACAAATTTTTGGTGAGCTCCAGGGAGAGAGGCTGATTTTTCGCTTTTTGAGGCCGACCGCCGAACCGGCGCGGGGCGGACTCACAAGCCCCCCAGAGCCGTGGGCACTTAGTCGTTTTTTCAGAGAGGCGACACTTAGTCGTTTTTTCAGAGGCGACACTTAGTCGTTTTTTCGAAAGTTGACACTTAGCCGTTTTTTCGAAAGTCGACACTTAGCCGTTTTTTTGGAAAGTTGACACTTAGTCGTTTTTTCGAAAGTTGACACTTAGTCGTTTTTTCGCCACAATTGGCTCTGAGCTCCAGGGGGAGAGCCTGGTTTTGCCTTATTTCAGGCCGGCTGGGGAACCGGCGCCGGTCGGATGCACGAGCCCGGCAGAGCCGTGGGCACTTAGAAAATTTTCGCCGATTAAGCTGGGACCTCCAGGCGGAGACCGGCATTCCTCGTCCTCGGGGTTCGACCCAGGAACCGGCGCTGGGCAGACGCCGTAGCCACGCAGAGCCGTGGGCACTTAGAAAATATTCGCCAAGTTGGCTCTGAGCTCCAGGCGGAGAGGCTGGTTTTGCCTTATTTCAGGCCGGCTGGGGAACCGGCGCGGGTCGGATGCACGAGCCCGCAGAGCCGTGGGCACTTTGCCATTTTCTCAGAGTCGACACTTAGTCGTTTTTTCAGAGAGGCGACACTCTGTCGTTTTTTCGAAAGTTGACACTTTGCCGTTTTTTCAGAGAGGCGACACTTAGCCGTTTTTTCGAAAGTTGACACTTAGCCGTTTTTTCGAAAGTCGACACTTAGCCGTTTTTTCAGAGATGTGACACTTTGCCGTTTTTTCGAAAGTCGACACTTAGCCGTTTTTTCAGAGATGTGACACTTAGAAACTTTTTGCCAAGTTGGCTGTGAGCTCCAGGAGGAGACCGTCATTTTTCGTCATTCGAGGCCGACTGCGGAACCGGCGCTGGGCGGACGCCAAAGCTCGGCAGGGCCGTGGGCACTTAGAAACTTTTTGCCAAGTTGGCTGTGAGCTCCAGGAGGAGACCGTCATTTTTCGTCATTCGAGGCCGACTGCGGAACCGGCGCTGGGCGGACGCCAAAGCTCGGCAGGGCCGTGGGCACTTAGAAACTTTTTGCCAAGTTGGCTGTGAGCTCCAGGAGGAGACCGTCATTTTTCGTCATTCGAGGCCGACTGCGGAACCGGCGCTGAGCGGACGCCAAAGCTCGGCAGGGCCGTGGGCACTTAGAAACTTTTTGCCAAGTTGGCTGTGAGCTCCAGGAGGAGACCGTTATTTTTCGTCATTCGAGGCCGACTGCGGAACCGGCGCTGAGCGGACGCCAAAGCTCGGCAGGGCCGTGGGCACTTAGAAACTTTTTGCCAAGTTGGCTGTGAGCTCCAGGAGGAGACCGTTATTTTTCGTCATTCGAGGCCGACTGCGGAACCGGCGCTGAGCGGACGCCAAAGCTCGGCAGGGCCGTGGGCACTTAGAAACTTTTTGCCAAGTTGGCTGTGAGCTCCAGGAGGAGACCGTTATTTTTCGTCATTCGAGGCCGACTGCGGAACCGGCGCTGGGCGGACGCCAAAGCTCGGCAGGGCCGTGGGCACTTAGAAACTTTTTGCCAAGTTGGCTGTGAGCTCCAGGAGGAGACCGTTATTTTTCGTCATTCGAGGCCGACTGCGGAACCGGCGCTGGGCGGACGCCAAAGCTCGGCAGGGCCGTGGGCACTTAGAAACTTTTTGCCAAGTTGGCTGTGAGCTCCAGGAGGAGACCGTCATTTTTCGTCATTCGAGGCTGACTGCGGAACCGGCGCTGGGCGGACGCCAAAGCTCGGCAGGGCCGTGGGCACTTAGAAACTTTTTGCCAAGTTGGCTGTGAGCTCCAGGAGGAGACCGTTATTTTTCGTCATTGGAGGCCGACTGCGGAACCGGCGCTGGGCGGACGCCAAAGCTCGGCAGGGCCGTGGGCACTTAGAAACTTTTTGCCAAGTTGGCTGTGAGCTCCAGGAGGAGACCGTTATTTTTCGTCATTCTAGGCCGGCTGCAGAACCGGCGCGGGTCGGATGCACGAGCCCGCAGAGCCGTGGGCACTTTGCCACTTTTTCGCCACAATTGGCTGTGAGCTCCAGGAGGAGACCGTTATTTTTCGTCATTCTAGGCCGGTTGCAGAACCGGCGCGGCTCGGATGCACGAGCCCGCAGAGCCGTGGGCACTTAGAAAATTTTCAGAGAGGCGACACTTTGCCATTTTTTCAGAGAGGTGACACTTAGTCGTTTTTTCGAAAGTTGACACTTAGCCGTTTTTTCGAAAGTTGACACTTAGTCGTTTTTTCGAAAGTTGACACTTAGTCGTTTTTTCGCCAAAGTGCCCACCTCCAGCGCGTGCCACGGCGCTTTCCAGGTCTTCTATCCGACCTTGTGCTGTCGAGGACGGCGTGTCCGACGCCGTGGGGAGACCAGCACCATCTCCTCCATACTCGTAAACGAGGTGCTTTGGAAAACGGGGGGAAAGTCGATGAGTACACTGACTACTGGGACCATTTCATTGTACTCTGGCGCACCTGAAGACCAAAAAAGGTACTGCACCTTAGCCCGGGTACCTCACCCCCTGGTACCTCGAGGTGAGCTCCAGGGAGAGAGGCTGATTTTTTGCTTTTTGAGGCCGACCACCGAACCGGCGCGGGGCGGACTCACAAGCCCCGCAGAGCCGTGGGCACTTAGTCGTTTTTTCGAAAGTTGACACTTAGTCGTTTTTTCGCCGATTTTGCTGGGACCTCCAGGCGAGGACCGGCGTTTTTCGTCTTCCGGGTCCGACCCGGGAACCAGCGCCGAGCGGACACATTCGCTCGCTAGTGCCGTTGGCACTTAGAAAATTTTTCGTTTGTCATGAGCTCCGGGCGGAGACCGGCGTTTTTCGTCTTCCGGGTCCGACCCGGGAACCAGCGCCGAGCGGACACATTCGCTCGCAAGTGCCGTTGGCACTTAGAAAATTTTTCGTTTGTCATGAGCTCCGGGCGGAGAGCGGCGTTTTTCGTCTTCCGGGTTCGACCCGGGAACCAGCGCCGAGCGGACACATTCGCTCGCTAGTGCCGTTGGCACTTAGAAAATTTTTCGTTTGTCATGAGCTCCGGGCGGAGACCGGCGTTTTTTGTCTTCCGGGTTCGACCCGGGAACCAGCGCCGAGCGGACACATTCGCTCGCTAGTGCCGTTGGCACTTAGAAAATTTTTCGTTTGTCATGAGCTCCGGGCGGAGAGCGGCGTTTTTCGTCTTCCGGGTTCGACCCGGGAACCAGCGCCGAGCGGACACATTCGCTCGCTAGTGCCGTTGGCACTTAGAAAATTTTTCGTTTGTCATGAGCTCCGGGCGGAGAGCGGCGTTTTTCGTCTTCCGGGTTCGACCCGGGAACCAGCGCCGAGCGGACACATTCGCTCGCTAGTGCCGTTGGCACTTAGAAAATTTTACGTTTGTCATGAGCTCCGGGCGGAGAGCGGCGTTTTTCGTCTTCCGGGTTCGACCCGGGAACCAGCGCCGAGCGGACACATTCGCTCGCTAGTGCCGTTGGCACTTAGAAAATTTTTCGTTTGTCATGAGCTCCGGGCGGAGAGCGGCGTTTTTCGTCTTCCGGGTTCGACCCGGGAACCAGCGCCGAGCGGACACATTCGCTCGCTAGTGCCGTTGGCACTTAGAAAATTTTTCGTTTGTCATGAGCTCCGGGCGGAGAGCGGCGTTTTTCGTCTTCCGGGTTCGACCCGGGAACCAGCGCCGAGCGGACACATTCGCTCGCTAGTGCCGTTGGCACTTAGAAAATTTTTCGTTTGTCATGAGCTCCGGGCGGAGAGCGGCGTTTTTCGTCTTCCGGGTTCGACCCGGGAACCAGCGCCGAGCGGACACATTCGCTCGCTAGTGCCGTTGGCACTTAGAAAATTTTTCGTTTGTCATGAGCTCCGGGCGGAGAGCGGCGTTTTTCGTCTTCCGGGTTCGACCCGGGAACCAGCGCCGAGCGGACACATTCGCTCGCTAGTGCCGTTGGCACTTAGAAAATTTTTCGTTTGTCATGAGCTCCGGGCGGAGACCGGCATTTTTCGTCATTCGAGGCCGACGGGGGAACCAGCCGGAGCGGACACGTTTGCTCGGAAGAGCCGTTGGCACTTAGAAAAAATTCCGTGTCTCGTGAGCTCCAGGGGGGACAGGCTGGTTTTATTCATCCGTAGCCGACATGGGAACCAGCGCGGAGCGGATTGGTGTTGCGCTGCCATATACCTCATCTCTCTCAAGAGTCCCCCCCTTATACGTGCCGATGGTGTTTTGGAAAACGGGGGGTAACTGGATGAGTACACTGACTAGTGGGACCAAGTACACTAATAGCCCCTGGTACCTAAAATGGAAGTATAGAGGCCGACTTTCGGGCAAGATCACGCCGGGTTAGGCTTCCAGGACCTCGGCTAAGCAATTTTAACGGGTTGCCCGGTTCTTTTTTGAACCAGCCCGGTTCTTTTTTTTTATCCAGCCCGGTTCTTTTTACACTTCCAGCTGGAGCTCGGGAGCGGCTTTTTGCACAAGATCACGCCGTGTTAGGCTTCCAGGACCTCAGCTAAGCAATTTTAACGGGTCGCCCGGTTCTTTTTTGATCCAGCCCGGTTCTTTTTTTTATCCAGCCTGGTTCTTTTTACACTTCCAGCTGGAGCTCGGGAGCGGCTTTTTGCACAAGAACACGCCGTGTTAGGCTTCCAGGACCTCGGCTAAGCAATTTTAACGGGTCGCCCGGTTCTTTTTTGATCCAGCCCGGTTCTTTTTTTTATCCAGCCTGGTTCTTTTTACACTTCCAGCTGGAGCTCGGGAGCGGCTTTTTGCACAAGATCACGCCGTGTTAGGCTTCCAGGACCTCGGCTAAGCAATTTTAACGGGTCGCCCGGTTCTTTTTTTTATCCAGCCCGGTTCTTTTTTTTATCCAGCCCGGTTCTTTTTACACTTCCAGCTGGAGCTCGGGAGCGGCTTTTTGCACAAGATCACGCCGTGTTAGGCTTCCAGGACCTCGGCTAAGCAATTTTAACGGGTCGCCCGGTTCTTTTTTGATCCAGCCCGGTTCTTTTTTTTATCCAGCCTGGTTCTTTTTACACTTCCAGCTGGAGCTCGGGAGCGGCTTTTTGCACAAGATCACGCCGGGTTAGGCTTCCAGGACCTCGGCTAAGCAATTTTAACGGGTCGCCCGGTTCTTTTTTTGATCCAGCCCGGTTCTTTTTTTTTATCCAGCCTGGTTCTTTTTACACTTCCAGCTGGAGCTCGGGAGCGGCTTTTTGCACAAGATCACGCCGTGTTAGGCTTCCAGGACCTCGGCTAAGCAATTTTAACGGGTCGCCCGGTTCTTTTTTGATCCAGCCCGGTTCTTTTTTTTATCCAGCCCGGTTCTTTTTACACTTCCAGCTGGAGCTCGGGAGCGGCTTTTTGCACAAGATCACGCCGGGTTAGGCTTCCAGGACCTCGGCTAAGCAATTTTAACGGGTCGCCCGGTTCTTTTTTGATCCAGCCCGGTTCTTTTTTTATCCAGCCCGGTTCTTTTTACACTTCCAGCTGGAGCTCGGCAGCGGCTTTTTGCACAAGATCACGCCGTGTTAGGCTTCCAGGACCTCGGCTAAGCAATTTTAACGGGTCGCCCGGTTCTTTTTTGATCCAGCCCGGTTCTTTTTTTATCCAGCCCGGTTCTTTTTACACTTCCAGCTGGAGCTCGGGAGCGGCTTTTTGCACAAGATCACGCCGTGTTAGGCTTCCAGGACCTCGGCTAAGCAATTTTAACGGGTCGCCCGGTTTTTTTTTTTGATCCAGCCCGGTTCTTTTTTTATCCAGCCCGGTTCTTTTTACACTTCCAGCTGGAGCTCGGCAGCGGCTTTTTGCACAAGATCACGCCGTGTTAGGCTTCCAGGACCTCGGCTAAGCAATTTTAACGGGTCGCCCGGTTCTTTTTTTGATCCAGCCCGGTTCTTTTTTTTATCCAGCCCGGTTCTTTTTACACTTCCAGCTGGAGCTCGGGAGCGGCTTTTTGCACAAGATCACGCCGTGTTTGGCTTCCAGGACCTCGGCTCAGCAATTTTAACGGGTCGCCCGGTTCTTTTTTGATCCAGCCCGGTTCTTTTTTTTATCCAGCCTGGTTCTTTTTACACTTCCAGCTGGAGCTCGGGAGCGGCTTTTTGCACAACAACACGCCGTGTTAGGCTTCCAGGACCTCGGCTAAGCAATTTTAACGGGTCGCCCGGTTCTTTTTTGATCCAGCCCGGTTCTTTTTTTATCCAGCCCGGTTCTTTTTACACTTCCAGCTGGAGCTCGGGAGCGGCTTTTTGCACAAGAACACGCCGTGTTAGGCTTCCAGGACCTCGGCTAAGAAATTTTAACGGGTCGCCCGGTTCTTTTTTTGATCCAGCCCGGTTCTTTTTTTATCCAGCCCGGTTCTTTTTACACTTCCAGCTGGAGCTCGGGAGCGGCTTTTTGCACAAGATCACGCCGTGTTAGGCTTCCAGGACCTCGGCTCAGCAATTTTAACGGGTCGCCCGGTTCTTTTTTGATCCAGCCCGGTTCTTTTTTTATCCAGCCCGGTTCTTTTTACACTTCCAGCTGGAGCTCGGGAGCGGCTTTTTGCACAAGATCACGCCGTGTTAGGCTTCCAGGACCTCGGCTAAGCAATTTTAACGGGTCGCCCGGTTCTTTTTTTGATCCAGCCCGGTTCTTTTTTTTTATCCAGCCTGGTTCTTTTTACACTTCCAGCTGGAGCTCGGGAGCGGCTTTTTGCACAAGATCACGCCGTGTTAGGCTTCCAGGACCTCGGCTAAGCAATTTTAACGGGTCGCCCGGTTCTTTTTTGATCCAGCCCGGTTCTTTTTCCACTTCCAGCTGGAGCTCAGCAGCGGCTTTTTGCACAAGATCACGCCGGGTTAGGCTTCCAGGACCTCGGCTAAGCACTTCTAACGGGTCGCCCGGTTCTTTTTTTTTTTGAACCAGCCCGGTTCTTTTTACACTTCCAGCTGGAGCTCAGCAGCGGCTTTTTGCACAAGATCACGCCGGGTTAGGGTTCCAGGACCTCGGCTAAGCAATTTTAACGGGCCGCCCGGTTCTTTTTTTGATCCAGCCCGGTTCTTTTTACACTTCCAGCTGGAGCTCAGCAGCGGCTTTTTGCACAAGATCACGCCGGGTTAGGCTTCCAGGACCTCGGCTAAGCACTTCTAACGGGCCCTGGTCCACCCCTGCCAGCGCATTTCAAAACTTGGCATTAATTTCGACCTAAGAGACGAAGTCTGATTTTTTTCTACCACTTGGGCGGCCTTTTTGCACCCAGAACACCCGCACCGGCACCATAAATTCGAAGGGTGCCGAGTGCGTCGGCGCAGATTCTGCGACGGAGTGACACTTCCCTCTTGTGGACATTCGGCGGTAGGTGAAATGCGCACTCGGTCTTCTCTTTTCTTTTCCTTCCAGTGAAACTTTGGCAACATTCTGCGAGCTGCTGGCTTCCAGAACCTCGGCCAAGCAGGTGGAGGATTTTTTTCCACTTCCAGCTGGAGGTGAGGAGGGACTTTTTGGGCAAGATCACGCCGACTTAGCAAGCAAGGTGGAAGTGCCAGCATGCAGTGGCTGGAAGTGTGGATGTGGAGCTCCAGCACCCTCCCTGCCTATGGAAGTGTGGAGCTCCAGCACCCTCCCTGCCTATGGAAGTGTGGAGCTCCAGCACCCTCCCTGCCTATGGAAGTGTGGAGCTCCAGCACCCTCCCTGCCTATGGAAGTGTGGAGCTCCAGCACCCTCCCTGCCTATGGAAGTGTGGAGCTCCAGCACCCTCCCTGCCTATGGAAGTGTGGAGCTCCAGCACCCTCCCTGCCTATGGAAGTGTGGAGCTCCAGCACCCTCCCTGCCTATGGAAGTGTGGAGCTCCAGCACCCTCCCTGCCTATGGAAGTGTGGAGCTCCAGCACCCTCCCTGCCTATGGAAGTGTGGAGCTCCAGCACCCTCCCTGCCTATGGAAGTGTGGAGCTCCAGCACCCTCCCTGCCTATGGAAGTGTGGAGCTCCAGCACCCTCCCTGCCTATGGAAGTGTGGAGCTCCAGCACCCTCCCTGCCTATGGAAGTGTGGAGCTCCAGCACCCTCCCTGCCTATGGAAGTGTGGAGCTCCAGCACCCTCCCTGCCTATGGAAGTGTGGAGCTCCAGCACCCTCCCTGCCTATGGAAGTGTGGAGCTCCAGCACCCTCCCTGCCTATGGAAGTGTGGAGCTCCAGCACCCTCCCTGCCTATGGAAGTGTGGAGCTCCAGCACCCTCCCTGCCTATGGAAGTGTGGAGCTCCAGCACCCTCCCTGCCTATGGAAGTGTGGAGCTCCAGCACCCTCCCTGCCTATGGAAGTGTGGAGCTCCAGCACCCTCCCTGCCTATGGAAGTGTGGAGCTCCAGCACCCTCCCTGCCTATGGAAGTGTGGAGCTCCAGCACCCTCCCTGCCTATGGAAGTGTGGAGCTCCAGCACCCTCCCTGCCTATGGAAGTGTGGAGCTCCAGCACCCTCCCTGCCTATGGAAGTGTGGAGCTCCAGCACCCTCCCTGCCTATGGAAGTGTGGAGCTCCAGCACCCTCCCTGCCTATGGAAGTGTGGAGCTCCAGCACCCTCCCTGCCTATGGAAGTGTGGAGCTCCAGCACCCTCCCTGCCTATGGAAGTGTGGAGCTCCAGCACCCTCCCTGCCTATGGAAGTGTGGAGCTCCAGCACCCTCCCTGCCTATGGAAGTGTGGAGCTCCAGCACCCTCCCTGCCTATGGAAGTGTGGAGCTCCAGCACCCTCCCTGCCTATGGAAGTGTGGAGCTCCAGCACCCTCCCTGCCTATGGAAGTGTGGAGCTCCAGCACCCTCCCTGCCTATGGAAGTGTGGAGCTCCAGCACCCTCCCTGCCTATGGAAGTGTGGAGCTCCAGCACCCTCCCTGCCTATGGAAGTGTGGAGCTCCAGCACCCTCCCTGCCTATGGAAGTGTGGAGCTCCAGCACCCTCCCTGCCTATGGAAGTGTGGAGCTCCAGCACCCTCCCTGCCTATGGAAGTGTGGAGCTCCAGCACCCTCCCTGCCTATGGAAGTGTGGAGCTCCAGCACCCTCCCTGCCTATGGAAGTGTGGAGCTCCAGCACCCTCCCTGCCTATGGAAGTGTGGAGCTCCAGCACCCTCCCTGCCTATGGAAGTGTGGAGCTCCAGCACCCTCCCTGCCTATGGAAGTGTGGAGCTCCAGCACCCTCCCTGCCTATGGAAGTGTGGAGCTCCAGCACCCTCCCTGCCTATGGAAGTGTGGAGCTCCAGCACCCTCCCTGCCTATGGAAGTGTGGAGCTCCAGCACCCTCCCTGCCTATGGAAGTGTGGAGCTCCAGCACCCTCCCTGCCTATGGAAGTGTGGAGCTCCAGCACCCTCCCTGCCTATGGAAGTGTGGAGCTCCAGCACCCTCCGTGCCTGGAGCTATGGAGCTATGGAAGTATGGAGCTATGGAGCTATGGAGCTATGGAGCCACCAGCCAGCACCCTCCGTGGCTCAACCACGCCGGCCCAGAGTTCCAGCCGCTCGGCTTCACTCTCTCACAAGCCCCGCCTGGAGCTCCCCAGCCCGCGCCAGGTACCTCAACTACCGAGGCCAGCCGCTCGACCAGGCCGGCCGAGAGTTCCAGCCGCTCGGCTTCACTCTCTCACAAGCCCCGCCTGGAGCTCCCCGGCCCACCCCTGGTACCTCAACTACCGAGGCCAGCCGCTCGACCACGCCGGCGCAGAGTTCCAGCCGCTCGGATGAGCTCTGCCACTCTCCCGCCGCGCAGCCACCGGTAACGGGGAAATGTCGCCGCCTTGTGGACACGCCGTTGTAAATGAATGGGCTTTCGCACTTAGTGCAATTTTCGCCAACTCTCTGACTGGAGCTATGGAAGTATGGAGCTATGGAGCCACCAGCCACCCAGGCTGGAGCTATGGAGCTCTGGAGGTATGGAGCTATGGAGCCCTGGAGCTATGGAGCTATGGAGCCCTGGAGCTATGGAGCCCTGGAGCTATGGAGCTATGGAGCTCTGGTGCTATGGAGCTATGGAGCTCTGGTGCTATGGAGCTATGGAGCTCTGGTGCTATGGAGCTATGGAGCTCTGGTGCTATGGAGCTATGGAGCTCTGGTGCTATGGAGCTATGGAGCTCTGGTGCTATGGAGCTATGGAGCTCTGGTGCTATGGAGCTATGGAGCTCTGGTGCTATGGAGCTATGGAGCTCTGGTGCTATGGAGCTATGGAGCTATGGAGCTCTGGTGCTATGGAGCTATGGAGCTCTGGTGCAATGGAGCTATGGAGCTCTGGTGCTATGGAGCTATGGAGCTCTGGTGCTATGGAGCTCTGGTGCTATGGAGCTATGGAGCTCTGGTGCTATGGAGCTCTGGAGCTCTGGAGGTATGGAGCTATGGAGCTATGGAGCCACCAGCCAGCACCCTCCGTGGCTGGATCAATGGAAGTGTTTTAGGTACCAGGCAGCCAAAGGGCCGAGGCCTCACGCTCGACCACGCCGGCGCAGAGTTCCAGCCGCTCGGATAAGCTCTGTCACTCACCCGCCGCGCAGCCACCGGTAACGGGGAAATGTCGCCGCCTTGTGGACACGCCGTTGTAAATGAATGGGCTTTCGCACTTAGTGCAATTTTAGCCAACTCTCTGACTGGAGCTATGGAAGTATGGAGCTATGGAGCCACCAGCCACCCAGGCTGGAGCTATGGAGCTCTGGAGGTATGGAGCTATGGAGCCCTGGAGCTATGGAGCTATGGAGCCCTGGAGCTATGGAGCCCTGGAGCTATGGAGCTATGGAGCTCTGGTGCTATGGAGCTATGGAGCTCTGGTGCTATGGAGCTATGGAGCTCTGGTGCTATGGAGCTATGGAGCTCTGGTGCTATGGAGCTATGGAGCTCTGGTGCTATGGAGCTATGGAGCTCTGGTGCTATGGAGCTATGGAGCTCTGGTGCTATGGAGCTATGGAGCTCTGGTGCTATGGAGCTATGGAGCTATGGAGCCACCAGCCAGCACCCTCCGTGGCTGGATCAATGGAAGTGTTTTAGGTACCAGGCAGCCAAAGGGCCGGGGCCTCACGCTCGACCACGCCGGCGCAGAGTTCCAGCCGCTCGGATAAGCTCTGTCACTCACCCGCCACGCAGCCACCGGTAACGGGGAAATGTCGCCGCCTGGCGGACACGCCGTTGTAAATGAATGGGCTTTCGCACTTAGTGCAATTTTCGCCAACTCTCTGACTGGAGCTATGGAAGTATGGAGCTATGGAGCCACCAGCCACCCAGGCTGGAGCTATGGAGCTATGGAGGTATGGAGCTATGGAGCCCTGGAGCTATGGAGCTATGGAGCCCTGGAGCTATGGAGCCCTGGAGCTATGGAGCTATGGAGCTCTGGTGCTATGGAGCTATGGAGCTCTGGTGCTATGGAGCTATGGAGCTCTGGTGCTATGGAGCTATGGAGCTCTGGTGCTATGGAGCTATGGAGCTATGGAGCCACCAGCCAGCACCCTCCGTGGCTGGATCAATGGAAGTGTTTTAGGTACCAGGCAGCCAAAGGGCCGGGGCCTCACGCTCGACCACGCCGGCGCAGAGTTCCAGCCGCTCGGATAAGCTCTGTCACTCACCCGCCACGCAGCCACCGGTAACGGGGAAATGTCGCCGCCTGGCGGACACGCCGTTGTAAATGAATGGGCTTTCGCACTTAGTGCAATTTTCGCCAACTCTCTGACTGGAGCTATGGAAGTATGGAGCTATGGAGCCACCAGCCACCCAGGCTGGAGCTATGGAGCTATGGAGGTATGGAGCTATGGAGCCCTGGAGCTATGGAGCTATGGAGCCCTGGAGCTATGGAGCCCTGGAGCTATGGAGCTATGGAGCTCTGGTGCTATGGAGCTATGGAGCTCTGGTGCTATGGAGCTATGGAGCTCTGGTGCTATGGAGCTATGGAGCTCTGGTGCTATGGAGCTATGGAGCTCTGGTGCTATGGAGCTATGGAGCTCTGGTGCTATGGAGCTATGGAGCTCTGGTGCTATGGAGCTATGGAGCTCTGGTGCTATGGAGCTATGGAGCTCTGGTGCTATGGAGCTATGGAGCTCTGGTGCTATGGAGCTATGGAGCTATGGAGCCACCAGCCAGCACCCTCCGTGGCTGGATCAATGGAAGTGTTTTAGGTACCAGGCAGCCAAAGGGCCGGGGCCTCACGCTCGACCACGCCGGCGCAGAGTTCCAGCCGCTCGGATAAGCTCTGTCACTCACCCGCCGCGCAGCCACCGGTAACGGGGAAATGTCGCCGCCTGGCGGACACGCCGTTGTAAATGAATGGGCTTTCGCACTTAGTGCAATTTTAGCCAACTCCGTGGCTGCAAGTATGGAAGTATGGAGCTATGGAGCCACCAGCCAGCACCCTCCGCGGCTGGAGCTATGGAGCTCCGGGGCTATGGAGCTCCGGGGCTATGGAGCTCCGGGGCTATGGAGCTATGGAGCTATGGAGCTCCGGGGCTATGGAGCTATGGAGCTCCGGGGCTATGGAGCTATGGAGCTCCGGGGCTATGGAGCTCCGGGGCTATGGAGCTCCGGGGCTATGGAGCTATGGAGCTATGGAGCTCCGGGGCTATGGAGCTATGGAGCTCCGGGGCTATGGAGCTATGGAGCTCCGGGGCTATGGAGCTCCGGGGCTATGGAGCTATGGAGCTCCGGGGCTATGGAGCTATGGAGCTCCGGGGCTATGGAGCTCTGGAGCTCTGGAAGTATGGATGATCCAGCACCCTCCGTGGCTGACCGCTGGTGCTCGGGGCCGGTGAACTCGGCACCCGCCTCCGGCGGGTGCCTCGGTGACCGCCGTCGCTTGGGGCCAGTGAACTCGGCACCCGCCTTCGGCGGGTGCCTCGGTGACCGGTTGTCGCTTGGGGCCAGTGAACTCGGCACCCGCCTTCGGCGGGTGCCTCGGTGACCGGTTGTCGCTTGGGGCCGGTGAACTCGGCACCCGCCTTCGGCGGGTGCCTCGGTGACCGGTTGTCGCTTGGGGCCGGTGAACTCGGCACCCGCCTTCGGCGGGTGCCTCGGTGACCGGTTGTCGCTTGGGGCCGGTGAACTCGGCACCCGCCTTCGGCGGGTGCCTCGGTGGCGGTCGGGGTTGGTGCTTGGGGACCGGCTTCGCTTCTGGAAGTCTGGGG
>NW_028232000.1:195000-215000 GCF_054491065.1 Syngnathus leptorhynchus
ATCCCGCCGCGCGTTTGGGGAGGGAGGGCGACCCGTAGGACGGCCCGCCGACTACACGACCGTTTGGCAGAGCGAGTGCAAGGTTAGGCGAGCTGGGCGGTAACTCGGGTTAGTCTGGGGAGACTCGCGGTGGACAGGGGGGCGCGAATCCGGCCGGGCGGCCCCATCGATTAAGCATTGGTAGGGAGCCGAGGATGAGCCGTGCGAAGTGGCCTCGGAGGCGGTCCGTGGGGGACGACGGGGGGGGACGGGCGTCGGCCCTCCGGCCCGAGCAGAGAACGTTCGGTCACCCAAGCGGGAATCTGCGCCCCGGCCCGAGTCGGACTCGGTCGGTGCGGCCCGCTGAGGCCCTCAACTATTCCCGTACGCGGGGGTCGGGAGCTGCGGCGCTGCGCCGGCGACTTACCCGCGCGAGGCACGCACTGCGTGCGGCCAGGATGCGGAGTTGGATCGGCGCTGGTTGGGAACCCTCGGGGAACGAAGGCGGACGGCGGCCAGCCGGCGCCGACGAACCCGTCGGGGAGGGGGCTGGTGGCAGGCGCGATCGGCACTATTGCTGACTGCCGGGAGGGAAGCTGCGCCCCGGCCGAGTCAGACTCAGCCGTTGCGGCCCCCCCGAGCCCGCAGCGCGTAGCGCGGAAGCCATACGCCCCCCCGATGCGGAGCGACAGACGCCCCCGCGACCGCGGTTGGTCGGGAAGGCTTTTCGGATAGAGGTCGGACGGTGTGTGTGGACGGCTTCCCGTGGTGCCGCCGCTATCAAGCCGGAGGGTTTGAGAAACGACATTCGCGGAAGGACCGGCGCGGCCGGCGGACGCTCGCACGCGCGGCGCCCGACACTCAGCCGCTCGCTCGGCCTCCGTGGATCGTGGCTAGGTGGGATGGATGCCAAACCGGGTCGTCTCGGTCTCGCCGCAGTACGGTCGCGCCGGGGCCTGCGGGGCGGCGCGGGGAGCGCACGCTCACGCGGCGGCCGGGGCGCTAGAGTGCGACCCGCAGTGGGTAGGAACCGTCCACCCGACGTCGGACGAGCCGAGGCCGATGGGGGCCCTACCAAGGCGGGTCATGAGTGCCAGTCGGTCAGTTGGGTGAGGGGGTACTCGGAGGCCCGCCGGGAGCAGACGGGCGACCGGGGATGGGGGGCGTACGCGGGCGGGCGCCGGGAGAAGACGGCCCGTCCGGGGTCGAATCTCGGCCTGTGTTTTCGGAGCCGGCCGGGCATCACGCTCCCTCCTTGGATGGACAACATTCGTAGTTGACACTTTGTGTCATTTTATCCGAGCGGGCGGGCGCCTCGAGAGGCGGACCGTCCGGGGCGACTCTCGGCCTGTGTTTTCGGAGCCGGCCGGGCCTCACGCTCCCTCCTTGGATGGACAACATTCGTAGTTGACACTTTGTGTCATTTTATCCGAGCGGGCGGGCGCCGCGAGGCGGACCGTCCGGGGCGACTCTCGGCCTGTGTTTTCGGAGCCGGCCGGGCATCACGCTCCCTCCTTGGATGGACAACATTCGTAGTTGACACTTTGTGTCATTTTATCCGAGCGGGCGGGCGCCTCGAGAGGCGGACCGTCCGGGGCGACTCTCGGCCTGTGTTTTCGGAGCCGGCCGGGCCTCACGCTCCCTCCTTGGATGGACAACATTCGTAGTTGACACTTTGTGTCATTTTATCCGAGCGGGCGGGCGCCGCGAGGCGGACCGTCCGGGGCGACTCTCGGCCTGTGTTTTCGGAGCCGGCCGGGCATCACGCTCCCTCCTTGGATGGACAACATTCGTAGTTGACACTTTGTGTCATTTTATCCGAGCGGGCGGGCGCCTCGAGAGGCGGACCGTCCGGGGCGACTCTCGGCCTGTGTTTTCGGAGCCGGCCGGGCCTCACGCTCCCTCCTTGGATGGACAACATTCGTAGTTGACACTTTGTGTCATTTTATCCGAGCAGACGGGCGCCGCGAGGCGGACCGTCCGGGGCGACTCTCGGCCTGTGTTTTCGGAGCCGGCCGGGCATCACGCTCCCTCCTTGGATGGACAACATTCGTAGTTGACACTTTGTGTCATTTTATCCGAGCGGGCGGGCGCCTCGAGAGGCGGACCGTCCGGGGCGACTCTCGGCCTGTGTTTTCGGAGCCGGCCGGGCCTCACGCTCCCTCCTTGGATGGACAACATTCGTAGTTGACACTTTGTGTCATTTTATCCGAGCGGGCGGGCGCCGCGAGGCGGACCGTCCGGGGCGACTCTCGGCCTGTGTTTAAGGAGCCGGCCGGGCATCACGCTCCTTCCTTGGATGGACAACATTCGCAGTTGACACTTTGTGTCATTTTATCCGAGCAGACGGGCGCCGCGAGGCGGACCGTCCGGGGCGACTCTCGGCCTGTGTTTTCGGAGCCGGCCGGGCATCACGCTCCCTCCTTGGATGGACAACATTCGTAGTTGACACTTTGTGTCATTTTATCCGAGCAGACGGGCGCCGCGAGGCGACCGTCCGGGGCGACTCTCGGCCTGTGTTTAAGGAGCCGGCCGGGCATCACGCTCCTTCCTTGGATGGACAACATTCGTAGTTGACACTTTGTGTCATTTTATCCGAGCGGGCGGGCGCCGCGAGGCGGACCGTCCGGGGCGACTCTCGGCCTGTGTTTAAGGAGCCGGCCGGGCATCACGCTCCTTCCTTGGATGGACAACATTCGCAGTTGACACTTTGTGTCATTTTATCCGAGCAGACGGGCGCCGCGAGGCGGACCGTCCGGGGCGACTCTCGGCCTGTGTTTTCGGAGCCGGCCGGGCATCACGCTCCCTCCTTGGATGGACAACATTCGTAGTTGACACTTTGTGTCATTTTATCCGAGCAGACGGGCGCCGCGAGGCGGACCGTCCGGGGCGACTCTCGGCCTGTGTTTAAGGAGCCGGCCGGGCATCACGCTCCTTCCTTGGATGGACAACATTCGCAGTTGACACTTTGTGTCATTTTGTTCGGCCTGTGTTTAAGGAGGCGGCCGTCCTCCACTCGGTCCGTGTTTAAGGAGCGACACTCGCGCTCCGGTTCGGCCTGTATTTAGGGAGGCGGCCGTCCTCCGCTTGGTCTGTGTTAAGGGCGACACTCTGTCCATGTTTGAGGAGCCTGGCCCTGACGCTCCTCTCCGGCCTGTGTTTAAGGAGGCGGCCGTCCTCCCCTTGGTCCGTGTTAAGGGCGACACTCGGTCCATGTTTGAGGAGCCTGGCCCTGACGCTCCTCTCCGGCCTGTGTTTAAGGAGGCGGCCGTCCTCCCCTTGGTCCGTGTTAAGGGCGACACTCGGTCCATGTTTGAGGAGCCTGGCCCTGACGCTCCTCTCCGGCCTGTGTTTAAGGAGGCGGCCGTCCTCCCCTTGGTCCGTGTTAAGGGCGACACTCGGTCCATGTTTGAGGAGCCTGGCCCTGACGCTCCTCTCCGGCCTGTGTTTAAGGAGGCGGCCGTCCTCCCCTTGGTCCGTGTTAAGGGCGACACTCGGTCCATGTTTGAGGAGCCTGGCCCTGACGCTCCTCTCCGGCCTGTGTTTAAGGAGGCGGCCGTCCTCCCCTTGGTCCGTGTTAAGGGCGACACTCGGTCCATGTTTGAGGAGCCTGGCCCTGACGCTCCTCTCCGGCCTGTGTTTAAGGAGGCGGCCGTCCTCCCCTTGGTCCGTGTTAAGGGCGACACTCGGTCCATGTTTGAGGAGCCTGGCCCTGACGCTCCTCTCCGGCCTGTGTTTAAGGAGGCGGCCGTCCTCCCCTTGGTCTGTGTTAAGGGCGACACTCGGTCCATGTTTGAGGAGCCTGGCCCTGACGCTCCTCTCCGGCCTGTGTTTAAGGAGGCGGCCGTCCTCCCCTTGGTCTGTGTTAAGGGCGACACTCGGTCCATGTTTGAGGAGCCTGGCCCTGACGCTCCTCTCCGGCCTGTGTTTAAGGAGGCGGCCGTCCTCCCCTTGGTCTGTGTTAAGGGCGACACTCGGTCCGTGTTTAAGGAGCGGCCCTCGCGCTCCGGTTCGGCCTGTATTTAGGGAGGCGGCCGTCCTCCGCTTGGTCTGTGTTAAGGGCGACACTCGGTCCGTGTTTAAGGAGCCGGCCCTGACGCTCCTCTTCGGCCTGTGTTTAAGGAGGCGGCCGTCCTCCACTTCCTTCCATGCACCACCACATTCGCAGTTGACACTTTGCCATTTTTTCAGAGAGGTGACACTTAGTCGTTTTTTCGAAAGTTGACACTTAGTCGTTTTTTCGAAAGTTGACACTTTGCCGTTTTTTCAGAGAGGCGACACTTAGTCGTTTTTTCGAAAGTTGACACTTAGCCGTTTTTTCGAAAGTTGACACTTAGCCGTTTTTTCGAAAGTTGACACTTAGCCGTTTTTTCGAAAGTTGACACTTAGTCACTTTTTCGCCACAGTGACACCTCCAGCGCGTGCCACGGCGCTTTTCAGGTCTTCTATCCGACCTTGTGCTGTCGAGGACGGCGTGTCCGACGCCGTGGGGAGACCAGCACCATCTCCTCCATACTCGTAAACGGGGTGCTTTGGAAAACGGGGGGAAAGTCGATGAGTACACTGACTACTGGGACCATTTCATTGTACTCTGGCGCACCTGAAGACCAAAAAAGGTACTGCACCTTAGCCCGGGTACCTCACCCCCTGGTACCTCGAGGAGAACTTAGAAAAATTTCGACAAATTTTTGGTGAGCTCCAGGGAGAGAGGCTGATTTTTCGCTTTTTGAGGCCGACCGCCGAACCGGCGCGGGGCGGACTCACAAGCCCCGCAGAGCCGTGGGCACTTAGTCGTTTTTTCAGAGAGGCGACACTTAGTCGTTTTTTCAGAGGCGACACTTAGTCGTTTTTTCGAAAGTTGACACTTAGCCGTTTTTTCGAAAGTCGACACTTAGCCGTTTTTTTGGAAAGTTGACACTTAGTCGTTTTTTCGAAAGTTGACACTTAGTCGTTTTTTCGCCACAATTGGCTCTGAGCTCCAGGGGGAGAGCCTGGTTTTGCCTTATTTCAGGCCGGCTGGGGAACCGGCGCGGGTCGGATGCACGAGCCCGGCAGAGCCGTGGGCACTTAGAAAATTTTCGCCGATTAAGCTGGGACCTCCAGGCGGAGACCGGCATTCCTCGTCCTCGGGGTTCGACCCAGGAACCGGCGCTGGGCAGACGCCGTAGCCACGCAGAGCCGTGGGCACTTAGAAAATATTCGCCAAGTTGGCTCTGAGCTCCAGGCGGAGAGGCTGGTTTTGCCTTATTTCAGGCCGGCTGGGGAACCGGCGCGGGTCGGATGCACGAGCCCGCAGAGCCGTGGGCACTTTGCCATTTTCTCAGAGTCGACACTTAGTCGTTTTTTCAGAGAGGCGACACTCTGTCGTTTTTTCGAAAGTTGACACTTTGCCGTTTTTTCAGAGAGGCGACACTTAGCCGTTTTTTCGAAAGTTGACACTTAGCCGTTTTTTCGAAAGTCGACACTTAGCCGTTTTTTCAGAGATGTGACACTTTGCCGTTTTTTCGAAAGTCGACACTTAGCCGTTTTTTCAGAGATGTGACACTTAGAAACTTTTTGCCAAGTTGGCTGTGAGCTCCAGGAGGAGACCGTTATTTTTCGTCATTCGAGGCCGACTGCGGAACCGGCGCTGGGCGGACGCCAAAGCTCGGCAGGGCCGTGGGCACTTAGAAACTTTTTGCCAAGTTGGCTGTGAGCTCCAGGAGGAGACCGTTATTTTTCGTCATTCGAGGCCGACTGCGGAACCGGCGCTGGGCGGACGCCAAAGCTCGGCAGGGCCGTGGGCACTTAGAAACTTTTTGCCAAGTTGGCTGTGAGCTCCAGGAGGAGACCGTTATTTTTCGTCATTCGAGGCCGACTGCGGAACCGGCGCTGGGCGGACGCCAAAGCTCGGCAGGGCCGTGGGCACTTAGAAACTTTTTGCCAAGTTGGCTGTGAGCTCCAGGAGGAGACCGTTATTTTTCGTTATTCGAGGCCGACTGCGGAACCGGCGCTGGGCGGACGCCAAAGCTCGGCAGGGCCGTGGGCACTTAGAAACTTTTTGCCAAGTTGGCTGTGAGCTCCAGGAGGAGACCGTTATTTTTCGTCATTCGAGGCCGACTGCGGAACCGGCGCTGGGCGGACGTCAAAGCTCGGCAGGGCCGTGGGCACTTAGAAACTTTTTGCCAAGTTGGCTGTGAGCTCCAGGAGGAGACCGTTATTTTTCGTCATTCGAGGCCGACTGCGGAACCGGCGCTGGGCGGACGCCAAAGCTCGGCAGGGCCGTGGGCACTTAGAAACTTTTTGCCAAGTTGGCTGTGAGCTCCAGGAGGAGACCGTTATTTTTCGTCATTCGAGGCCGACTGCGGAACCGGCGCTGAGCGGACGCCAAAGCTCGGCAGGGCCGTGGGCACTTAGAAACTTTTTGCCAAGTTGGCTGTGAGCTCCAGGAGGAGACCGTTATTTTTCGTCATTCGAGGCCGACTGCGGAACCGGCGCTGGGCGGACGCCAAAGCTCGGCAGGGCCGTGGGCACTTAGAAACTTTTTGCCAAGTTGGCTGTGAGCTCCAGGAGGAGACCGTTATTTTTCGTCATTCGAGGCCGACTGCGGAACCGGCGCTGGGCGGACGCCAAAGCTCGGCAGGGCCGTGGGCACTTAGAAACTTTTTGCCAAGTTGGCTGTGAGCTCCAGGAGGAGACCGTTATTTTTCGTCATTCGAGGCCGACTGCGGAACCGGCGCTGGGCGGACGCCAAAGCTCGGCAGGGCCGTGGGCACTTAGAAACTTTTTGCCAAGTTGGCTGTGAGCTCCAGGAGGAGACCGTTATTTTTCGTCATTCGAGGCCGACTGCGGAACCGGCGCTGGGCGGACGCCAAAGCTCGGCAGGGCCGTGGGCACTTAGAAACTTTTTGCCAAGTTGGCTGTGAGCTCCAGGAGGAGACCGTTATTTTTCGTCATTCGAGGCCGACTGCGGAACCGGCGCTGGGCGGACGCCAAAGCTCGGCAGGGCCGTGGGCACTTAGAAACTTTTTGCCAAGTTGGCTGTGAGCTCCAGGAGGAGACCGTCATTTTTCGTCATTCGAGGCCGACTGCGGCACCGGCGCTGAGCGGACGCCAAAGCTCGGCAGGGCCGTGGGCACTTAGAAACTTTTTGCCAAGTTGGCTGTGAGCTCCAGGAGGAGACCGTTATTTTTCGTCATTCGAGGCCGACTGCGGAACCGGCGCTGGGCGGACGCCAAAGCTCGGCAGGGCCGTGGGCACTTAGAAACTTTTTGCCAAGTTGGCTGTGAGCTCCAGGAGGAGACCGTCATTTTTCGTCATTCGAGGCCGACTGCGGCACCGGCGCTGAGCGGACGCCAAAGCTCGGCAGGGCCGTGGGCACTTTGCCACTTTTTCGCCACAATTGGCTGTGAGCTCCAGGAGGAGACCGTTATTTTTCGTCATTCTAGGCCGGTTGCAGAACCGGCGCGGCTCGGATGCACGAGCCCGCAGAGCCGTGGGCACTTAGAAAAATTTCAGAGAGGCGACACTTTGCCATTTTTTCAGAGAGGTGACACTTAGTCGTTTTTTCGAAAGTTGACACTTAGCCGTTTTTTCGAAAGTTGACACTTAGTCGTTTTTTCGAAAGTTGACACTTAGTCGTTTTTTCGCCAAAGTGCCCACCTCCAGCGCGTGCCACGGCGCTTTCCAGGTCTTCTATCCGACCTTGTGCTGTCGAGGACGGCGTGTCCGACGCCGTGGGGAGACCAGCACCATCTCCTCCATACTCGTAAACGAGGTGCTTTGGAAAACGGGGGGAAAGTCGATGAGTACACTGACTACTGGGACCATTTCATTGTACTCTGGCGCACCTGAAGACCAAAAAAGGTACTGCACCTTAGCCCGGGTACCTCACCCCCTGGTACCTCGAGGTGAGCTCCAGGGAGAGAGGCTGATTTTTTGCTTTTTGAGGCCGACCACCGAACCGGCGCGGGGCGGACTCACAAGCCCCGCAGAGCCGTGGGCACTTAGTCGTTTTTTCGAAAGTTGACACTTAGTCGTTTTTTCGCCGATTTTGCTGGGACCTCCAGGCGAGGACCGGCGTTTTTCGTCTTCCGGGTCCGACCCGGGAACCAGCGCCGAGCGGACACATTCGCTCGCTAGTGCCGTTGGCACTTAGAAAATTTTTCGTTTGTCATGAGCTCCGGGCGGAGACCGGCGTTTTTCGTCTTCCGGGTCCGACCCGGGAACCAGCGCCGAGCGGACACATTCGCTCGCAAGTGCCGTTGGCACTTAGAAAATTTTTCGTTTGTCATGAGCTCCGGGCGGAGAGCGGCGTTTTTCGTCTTCCGGGTTCGACCCGGGAACCAGCGCCGAGCGGACACATTCGCTCGCTAGTGCCGTTGGCACTTAGAAAATTTTTCGTTTGTCATGAGCTCCGGGCGGAGACCGGCGTTTTTTGTCTTCCGGGTTCGACCCGGGAACCAGCGCCGAGCGGACACATTCGCTCGCTAGTGCCGTTGGCACTTAGAAAATTTTTCGTTTGTCATGAGCTCCGGGCGGAGAGCGGCGTTTTTCGTCTTCCGGGTTCGACCCGGGAACCAGCGCCGAGCGGACACATTCGCTCGCTAGTGCCGTTGGCACTTAGAAAATTTTTCGTTTGTCATGAGCTCCGGGCGGAGAGCGGCGTTTTTCGTCTTCCGGGTTCGACCCGGGAACCAGCGCCGAGCGGACACATTCGCTCGCTAGTGCCGTTGGCACTTAGAAAATTTTTCGTTTGTCATGAGCTCCGGGCGGAGAGCGGCGTTTTTCGTCTTCCGGGTTCGACCCGGGAACCAGCGCCGAGCGGACACATTCGCTCGCTAGTGCCGTTGGCACTTAGAAAATTTTTCGTTTGTCATGAGCTCCGGGCGGAGAGCGGCGTTTTTCGTCTTCCGGGTTCGACCCGGGAACCAGCGCCGAGCGGACACATTCGCTCGCTAGTGCCGTTGGCACTTAGAAAATTTTTCGTTTGTCATGAGCTCCGGGCGGAGAGCGGCGTTTTTCGTCTTCCGGGTTCGACCCGGGAACCAGCGCCGAGCGGACACATTCGCTCGCTAGTGCCGTTGGCACTTAGAAAATTTTTCGTTTGTCATGAGCTCCGGGCGGAGAGCGGCGTTTTTCGTCTTCCGGGTTCGACCCGGGAACCAGCGCCGAGCGGACACATTCGCTCGCTAGTGCCGTTGGCACTTAGAAAATTTTTCGTTTGTCATGAGCTCCGGGCGGAGAGCGGCGTTTTTCGTCTTCCGTGTTCGACCCGGGAACCAGCGCCGAGCGGACACATTCGCTCGCTAGTGCCGTTGGCACTTAGAAAATTTTTCGTTTGTCATGAGCTCCGGGCGGAGACCGGCATTTTTCGTCATTCGAGGCCGACGGGGGAACCAGCCGGAGCGGACACGTTTGCTCGGAAGAGCCGTTGGCACTTAGAAAAAATTCCGTGTCTCGTGAGCTCCAGGGGGGACAGGCTGGTTTTATTCATCCGTAGCCGACATGGGAACCAGCGCGGAGCGGATTGGTGTTGCGCTGCCATATACCTCATCTCTCTCAGGAGTCCCCCCCTTATACGTGCCGATGGTGTTTTGGAAAACGGGGGGTAACTGGATGAGTACACTGACTAGGGGGACCAGTACACTAGCGAGTGGGACCAGTACACTGACTAGTGGGACCAACACACTATGAGCGCCTGGTACCTAAAATGGAAGTATAGAGGCCGAATTTCGGGCAAGATCACGCCGGGTTAGGCTTCCAGGACCTCGGCGAAGCAATTTTAACGGGTTGCCCGGTTCTTTTTTGAACCAGCCCGGTTCTTTTTTTTATCCAGCCCGGTTCTTTTTACACTTCCAGCTGGAGCTCGGGAGCGGCTTTTTGCACAAGATCACGCCGTGTTAGGCTTCCAGGACCTCGGCTAAGCAATTTTAACGGGTCGCCCGGTTCTTTTTTGATCCAGCCCGGTTCTTTTTTTATCCAGCCCGGTTCTTTTTACACTTCCAGCTGGAGCTCGGGAGCGGCTTTTTGCACAAGATCACGCCGTGTTAGGCTTCCAGGACCTCGGCTAAGCAATTTTAACGGGTCGCCCGGTTCTTTTTTGATCCAGCCCGGTTCTTTTTTTTATCCAGCCCGGTTCTTTTTACACTTCCAGCTGGAGCTCGGGAGCGGCTTTTTGCACAAGATCACGCCGTGTTAGGCTTCCAGGACCTCGGCGAAGCAATTTTAACGGGTCGCCCGGTTCTTTTTTGATCCAGCCCGGTTCTTTTTTTTATCCAGCCCGGTTCTTTTTACACTTCCAGCTGGAGCTCGGGAGCGGCTTTTTGCACAAGATCACGCCGGGTTAGGCTTCCAGGACCTCGGCTAAGCAATTTTAACGGGTCGCCCGGTTCTTTTTTGATCCAGCCCGGTTCTTTTTTTATCCAGCCCGGTTCTTTTTACACTTCCAGCTGGAGCTCGGGAGCGGCTTTTTGCACAAGATCACGCCGTGTTAGGCTTCCAGGACCTCGGCTAAGCAATTTTAACGGGTCGCCCGGTTCTTTTTTGATCCAGCCCGGTTCTTTTTTTTATCCAGCCTGGTTCTTTTTACACTTCCAGCTGGAGCTCGGGAGCGGCTTTTTGCACAAGAACACGCCGTGTTAGGCTTCCAGGACCTCGGCTAAGCAATTTTAACGGGTCGCCCGGTTCTTTTTTGATCCAGCCCGGTTCTTTTTTTTATCCAGCCTGGTTCTTTTTACACTTCCAGCTGGAGCTCGGGAGCGGCTTTTTGCACAAGATCACGCCGTGTTAGGCTTCCAGGACCTCGGCTAAGCAATTTTAACGGGTCGCCCGGTTCTTTTTTGATCCAGCCCGGTTCTTTTTTTTTATCCAGCCTGGTTCTTTTTACACTTCCAGCTGGAGCTCGGGAGCGGCTTTTTGCACAAGAACACGCCGTGTTAGGCTTCCAGGACCTCGGCTAAGCAATTTTAACGGGTCGCCCGGTTCTTTTTTGATCCAGCCCGGTTCTTTTTTTTATCCAGCCTGGTTCTTTTTACACTTCCAGCTGGAGCTCGGGAGCGGCTTTTTGCACAAGATCACGCCGTGTTAGGCTTCCAGGACCTCGGCTAAGCAATTTTAACGGGTCGCCCGGTTCTTTTTTTTATCCAGCCCGGTTCTTTTTTTTTATCCAGCCTGGTTCTTTTTACACTTCCAGCTGGAGCTCGGGAGCGGCTTTTTGCACAAGAACACGCCGTGTTAGGCTTCCAGGACCTCGGCTAAGCAATTTTAACGGGTCGCCCGGTTCTTTTTTGATCCAGCCCGGTTCTTTTTTTTATCCAGCCTGGTTCTTTTTACACTTCCAGCTGGAGCTCGGGAGCGGCTTTTTGCACAAGATCACGCCGTGTTAGGCTTCCAGGACCTCGGCTAAGCAATTTTAACGGGTCGCCCGGTTCTTTTTTGATCCAGCCCGGTTCTTTTTTTTATCCAGCCTGGTTCTTTTTACACTTCCAGCTGGAGCTCGGGAGCGGCTTTTTGCACAAGAACACGCCGTGTTAGGCTTCCAGGACCTCGGCTAAGCAATTTTAACGGGTCGCCCGGTTCTTTTTTTTATCCAGCCCGGTTCTTTTTTTATCCAGCCCGGTTCTTTTTACACTTCCAGCTGGAGCTCGGGAGCGGCTTTTTGCACAAGATCACGCCGTGTTAGGCTTCCAGGACCTCGGCTAAGCAATTTTAACGGGTCGCCCGGTTCTTTTTTGATCCAGCCCGGTTCTTCTTTTTTATCCAGCCTGGTTCTTTTTACACTTCCAGCTGGAGCTCGGGAGCGGCTTTTTGCACAAGAACACGCCGTGTTAGGCTTCCAGGACCTCGGCTAAGCAATTTTAACGGGTCGCCCGGTTCTTTTTTGATCCAGCCCGGTTCTTTTTTTTATCCAGCCCGGTTCTTTTCACACTTCCAGCTGGAGCTCGGCAGCGGCTATTTGCACAAGATCACGCCGGGTTAGGCTTCCAGGACCTCGGCTAAGCAATTTTAACGGGTCGCCCGGTTCTTTTTTTGATCCAGCCCGGTTCTTTTTTTATCCAGCCCGGTTCTTTTTACACTTCCAGCTGGAGCTCGGGAGCGGCTTTTTGCACAAGATCACGCCGTGTTAGGCTTCCAGGACCTCGGCTAAGCAATTTTAACGGGTCGCCCGGTTCTTTTTTGATCCAGCCCGGTTCTTCTTTTTTATCCAGCCTGGTTCTTTTTACACTTCCAGCTGGAGCTCGGGAGCGGCTTTTTGCACAAGAACACGCCGTGTTAGGCTTCCAGGACCTCGGCTAAGCAATTTTAACGGGTCGCCCGGTTCTTTTTTGATCCAGCCCGGTTCTTTTTTTTATCCAGCCCGGTTCTTTTCACACTTCCAGCTGGAGCTCGGCAGCGGCTATTTGCACAAGATCACGCCGGGTTAGGCTTCCAGGACCTCGGCTAAGCAATTTTAACGGGTCGCCCGGTTCTTTTTTTGATCCAGCCCGGTTCTTTTTTTATCCAGCCCGGTTCTTTTTACACTTCCAGCTGGAGCTCGGGAGCGGCTTTTTGCACAAGATCACGCCGTGTTAGGCTTCCAGGACCTCGGCTAAGCAATTTTAACGGGTCGCCCGGTTCTTTTTTGATCCAGCCCGGTTCTTTGTTTTTTATCCAGCCCGGTTCTTTTCACACTTCCAGCTGGAGCTCGGCAGCGGCTATTTGCACAAGATCACGCCGGGTTAGGCTTCCAGGACCTCGGCTAAGCAATTTTAACGGGTCGCCCGGTTCTTTTTTGATCCAGCCCGGTTCTTTTTTTTATCCAGCCCGGTTCTTTTCACACTTCCAGCTGGAGCTCGGGAGCGGCTTTTTGCACAAGATCACGCCGTGTTAGGCTTCCAGGACCTCGGCTAAGCAATTTTAACGGGTCGCCCGGTTCTTTTTTGATCCAGCCCGGTTCTTTTTTTTATCCAGCCCGGTTCTTTTCACACTTCCAGCTGGAGCTCGGCAGCGGCTATTTGCACAAGATCACGCCGGGTTAGGCTTCCAGGACCTCGGCTAAGCAATTTTAACGGGTCGCCCGGTTCTTTTTTGATCCAGCCCGGTTCTTTTTACACTTCCAGCTGGAGCTCGGGAGCGGCTTTTTGCACAAGAACACGCCGTGTTAGGCTTCCAGGACCTCGGCTAAGCAATTTTAACGGGTCGCCCGGTTCTTTTTTGATCCAGCCCGGTTCTTTTTTTTATCCAGCCTGGTTCTTTTTACACTTCCAGCTGGAGCTCGGGAGCGGCTTTTTGCACAAGATCACGCCGTGTTAGGCTTCCAGGACCTCGGCTAAGCAATTTTAACGGGTCGCCCGGTTCTTTTTTGATCCAGCCCGGTTCTTTTTTTTATCCAGCCTGGTTCTTTTTACACTTCCAGCTGGAGCTCGGGAGCGGCTTTTTGCACAAGAACACGCCGTGTTAGGCTTCCAGGACCTCGGCTAAGCAATTTTAACGGGCCGCCCGGTTCTTTTTTTGATCCAGCCCGGTTCTTTTTACACTTCCAGCTGGAGCTCAGCAGCGGCTTTTTGCACAAGATCACGCCGGGTTAGGCTTCCAGGACCTCGGCTAAGCACTTGTAACGGGCCCTGGTCCACCCCTGCCAGCGCATTTCAAAACTTGGCATTAATTTCGACCTAAGAGACGAAGTCTGATTTTTTTCTACCACTTGGGCGGCCTTTTTGCACCCAGAACACCCGCACCGGCACCATAAATTCGAAGGGTGCCGAGTGCGTCGGCGCAGATTCTGCGACGGAGTGACACTTCCCTCTTGTGGACATTCGGCGGTAGGTGAAATGCGCACTCGGTCTTCTCTTTTCTTTTCCTTCCAGTGAAACTTTGGCAACATTCTGCGAGCTGCTGGCTTCCAGAACCTCGGCCAAGCAGGTGGAGGATTTTTTTCCACTTCCAGCTGGAGGTGAGGAGGGACTTTTTGGGCAAGATCACGCCGACTTAGCAAGCAAGGTGGAAGTGCCAGCATGCAGTGGCTGGAAGTGTGGATGTGGAGCTCCAGCACCCTCCCTGCCTATGGAAGTGTGGAGCTCCAGCACCCTCCCTGCCTATGGAAGTGTGGAGCTCCAGCACCCTCCCTGCCTATGGAAGTGTGGAGCTCCAGCACCCTCCCTGCCTATGGAAGTGTGGAGCTCCAGCACCCTCCCTGCCTATGGAAGTGTGGAGCTCCAGCACCCTCCCTGCCTATGGAAGTGTGGAGCTCCAGCACCCTCCCTGCCTATGGAAGTGTGGAGCTCCAGCACCCTCCCTGCCTATGGAAGTGTGGAGCTCCAGCACCCTCCCTGCCTATGGAAGTGTGGAGCTCCAGCACCCTCCCTGCCTATGGAAGTGTGGAGCTCCAGCACCCTCCCTGCCTATGGAAGTGTGGAGCTCCAGCACCCTCCCTGCCTATGGAAGTGTGGAGCTCCAGCACCCTCCCTGCCTATGGAAGTGTGGAGCTCCAGCACCCTCCCTGCCTATGGAAGTGTGGAGCTCCAGCACCCTCCCTGCCTATGGAAGTGTGGAGCTCCAGCACCCTCCCTGCCTATGGAAGTGTGGAGCTCCAGCACCCTCCCTGCCTATGGAAGTGTGGAGCTCCAGCACCCTCCCTGCCTATGGAAGTGTGGAGCTCCAGCACCCTCCCTGCCTATGGAAGTGTGGAGCTCCAGCACCCTCCCTGCCTATGGAAGTGTGGAGCTCCAGCACCCTCCCTGCCTATGGAAGTGTGGAGCTCCAGCACCCTCCCTGCCTATGGAAGTGTGGAGCTCCAGCACCCTCCCTGCCTATGGAAGTGTGGAGCTCCAGCACCCTCCGTGCCTAGGGAAGTGTGGAGCTCCAGCACCCTCCGTGCCTATGGAAGAGCCACCTCCGCGGGCATGCTGCTCAACCACGCCGGCCCAGAGTTCCAGCCGCTCGGCTACACTCTCTCACAAGCCCCGCCTGGAGCTCCCCAGCCCGCCCCTGGTACCTCAACTACCGAGGCCAGCCGCTCGACCAGGCCGGCCCAGAGTTCCAGCCGCTCGGATAAGCTCTGTCACTCTCCCGCTAAGCAGCCACCGGTAACGGGGAAATGTCGCCGCCTTGTGGACACGCCGTTGTAAATGAATGGGCTTTCGCACTTAGTGCAATTTTCGCCAGCTCCGTGGCTGCAAGTATGGAGCTATGGAGCTATGGAGCCACCAGACAGGCTGGAGCTCTGGAGCTATGGAAGTATGGAGCTCTGGAGCTATGGAGCTATGGAGCTATGGAGCTCTGGGGCTATGGAGCTATGGAGCTATGGAGCTCTGGAGCTCTGGTGCTATGGAGCTCTGGAGCTCTGGTGCTATGGAGCTATGGAGCTATGGAGCTATGGAGCTATGGAGCTATGGAAGTCTGGAGCTATGGAAGTATGGAGCTATGGAAGTATGGAGCTATGGAGCTATGGAGCTATGGAGCCACCAGCCAGCACCCTCCGTGGCTCAACCACGCCGGCCCAGAGTTCCAGCCGCTCGGCTTCACTCTCTCACAAGCCCCGCCTGGAGCTCCCCAGCCCGCCCCTGGTACCTCAACTACCGAGGCCAGCCGCTCGACCAGGCCGGCCCAGAGTTCCAGCCGCTCGGCTTCACTCTCTCACAAGACCCGCCTGGAGCTCCCCGGCCCACCCCTGGTACCTCAACTACCGAGGCCAGCCGTTCGACCACGCCGGCGCAGAGTTCCAGCCGCTCGGATAAGCTCTGTCACTCTCCTGCCGCGCAGCCACCGGTAACGGGGAAATGTCGCCGCCTTGTGGACACGCCCTTGTAAATGAATGGGCTTTCGCACTTAGTGCAATTTTCGCCAACTCTCTGACTGGAGCTATGGAAGTATGGAGCTATGGAGCCACCAGCCACCCAGGCTGGAGCTATGGAGCTCTGGTGCTATGGAGCTCTGGTGCTATGGAGCTATGGAGCTCTGGAGCTCTGGTGCTATGGAGCTATGGAGCTCTGGAAGTATGGAGCTATGGAGCTCTGGAGGTATGGAGCTATGGAGCCCTGGAGCCCTGGAGCTATGGAGCCCTGGAGCTATGGAGCCCTGGAGCCCTGGAGCTATGGAGCCCTGGAGCTATGGAGCTATGGAGCTCTGGTGCTATGGAGCTATGGAGCTCTGGTGCTATGGAGCTATGGAGCTCTGGTGCTATGGAGCTATGGAGCTCTGGTGCTATGGAGCTATGGAGCTCTGGTGCTATGGAGCTATGGAGCTGGTGCTATGGAGCTATGGAGCTCTGGTGCTATGGAGCTATGGAGCTCTGGTGCTATGGAGCTCTGGTGCTATGGAGCTATGGAGCTCTGGTGCTATGGAGCTATGGAGCTCTGGTGCTATGGAGCTATGGAGCTCTGGTGCTATGGAGCTCTGGTGCTATGGAGCTATGGAGCTCTGGTGCTATGGAGCTCTGGAGCTCTGGAGGTATGGAGCTATGGAGGTATGGAGCCACCAGCCAGCACCCTCCGTGGCTGGATCAATGGAAGTGTTTAGGTACCAGGCGGCCAAAGTGCCGAGGCCTCACGCTCGACCACGCCGGCGCAGAGTTCCAGCCGCTCGGATGAGCTCTGTCACTCTCCCGCCGCGCAGCCACCGGTAACGGGGAAATGTCGCCGCCTTGTGGACACGCCGTTGTAAATGAATGGGCTTTCGCACTTAGTGCAATTTTCGCCAACTCTCTGACTTAGAGCTATGGAAGTATGGAGCTATGGAGCCACCAGCCACCCAGGCTGGAGCTATGGAGCTCTGGAGCTCTGGTGCTATGGAGCTCTGGAGGTATGGAGCTATGGAGCTATGGAGCTATGGAGCTATGGAGCCCTGGAGCTCTGGAGGTATGGAGCTATGGTGCTATGGAGCTCTGAAGCCATGGAGCTCTGGTGCTATGGAGCTCTGGAGCTCTGGAGGTATGGAGCTCTGGAGGTATGGAGCTATGGAGCCCTGGAGCCCTGGAGCTATGGAGCCCTGGAGCTATGGAGCCCTGGAGCCCTGGAGCTATGGAGCCCTGGAGCTATGGAGCCCTGGAGCCCTGGAGCTATGGAGCCCTGGAGCTATGGAGCTATGGAGCCCTGGAGCTATGGAGCTATGGAGCTATGGAGCTCTGGTGCTATGGAGCTATGGAGCTCTGGTGCTATGGAGCTATGGAGCTCTGGTGCTATGGAGCTATGGAGCTCTGGTGCTATGGAGCTATGGAGCTCTGGTGCTATGGAGCTCTGGTGCTATGGAGCTATGGAGCTCTGGTGCTATGGAGCTATGGAGCTCTGGTGCTATGGAGCTATGGAGCTCTGGTGCTATGGAGCTATGGAGCTCTGGAGGTATGGAGCTATGGAGGTATGGAGCCACCAGCCAGCACCCTCCGAGGCTGGATCAATGGAAGTGTTTTAGGTACCAGGCAGCCAAAGGGCCGAGGCCTCACTCTCGACCACGCCGGCGCAGAGTTCCAGCCGCTCGGATAAGCTCTGTCACTCACCCGCCGCGCAGCCACCGGTAACGGGGAAATGTCGCCGCCTTGTGGACACGCCGTTGTAAATGAATGGGCTTTCGCACTTAGTGCAATTTTCGCCAGCTCCGTGGCTGCAAGTATGGAGCTATGGAGCCACCAGCCAGCCAGGCTGGAGCTATGGAAGTATGGAGCCATGGAGCTCCGGAGCTATGGAAGTATGGAGCTATGGAGCTATGGAGCTCTGGAGCTCTGGAGCTCTGGAGCTATGGAGCTATGGAGCCCTGGAGCTATGGAGCTATGGAGCCCTGGTGCTATGGAGCTATGGAGCTCTGGTGCTATGGAGCTATGGAGCTCTGGTGCTATGGAGCTATGGAGCTCTGGTGCTATGGAGCTATGGAGCTCTGGTGCTATGGAGCTATGGAGCTCTGGTGCTATGGAGCTATGGAGCTCTGGTGCTATGGAGCTATGGAGCTCTGGTGCTATGGAGCTCTGGAGCTCTGGTGCTATGGAGCTCTGGAGCTCTGGTGCTATGGAGCTATGGAGCTCTGGTGCTATGGAGCTATGGAGCTCTGGTGCTATGGAGCTATGGAGCTCTGGAGGTATGGAGCTATGGAGGTATGGAGCCACCAGCCAGCACCCTCCGTGGCTGGATCAATGGAAGTGTTTAGGTACCAGGCGGCCAAAGTGCCGAGGCCTCACGCTCGACCACGCCGGCGCAGAGTTCCAGCCGCTCGGATGAGCTCTGTCACTCTCCCGCCGCGCAGCCACCGGTAACGGGGAAATGTCGCCGCCTTGTGGACACGCCGTTGTAAATGAATGGGCTTTCGCACTTAGTGCAATTTTCGCCAACTCTCTGACTTAGAGCTATGGAAGTATGGAGCTATGGAGCCACCAGCCACCCAGGCTGGAGCTATGGAGCTCTGGAGCTATGGAGCTCTGGTGCTATGGAGCTATGGAGCTCTGGTGCTATGGAGCTATGGAGCTCTGGTGCTATGGAGCTATGGAGCTCTGGTGCTATGGAGCTATGTAGCTCTGGTGCTATGGAGCTATGGAGCTCTGGTGCTATGGAGCTATGGAGCTCTGGTGCTATGGAGCTATGGAGCTCTGGTGCTATGGAGCTATGGAGCTCTGGTGCTATGGAGCTATGGAGCTATGGAGCCACCAGCCAGCACCCTCCGTGGCTGGATCAATGGAAGTGTTTTAGGTACCAGGCAGCCAAAGGGCCGGGGCCTCACGCTCGACCACGCCGGCGCAGAGTTCCAGCCGCTCGGATAAGCTCTGTCACTCACCCGCCACGCAGCCACCGGTAACGGGGAAATGTCGCCGCCTGGCGGACACGCCGTTGTAAATGAATGGGCTTTCGCACTTAGTGCAATTTTCGCCAACTCTCTGACTGGAGCTATGGAAGTATGGAGCTATGGAGCCACCAGCCACCCAGGCTGGAGCTATGGAGCTCTGGAGGTATGGAGCTATGGAGCCCTGGAGCTATGGAGCTATGGAGCCCTGGAGCTATGGAGCCCTGGAGCTATGGAGCTATGGAGCCCTGGTGCTATGGAGCTATGGAGCTCTGGTGCTATGGAGCTATGGAGCTCTGGTGCTATGGAGCTATGGAGCTCTGGTGCTATGGAGCTATGGAGCTCTGGTGCTATGGAGCTATGGAGCTCTGGTGCTATGGAGCTATGGAGCTCTGGTGCTATGGAGCTCTGGAGCTCTGGAGGTATGGAGCCACCAGCCAGCACCCTCCGTGGCTGGATCAATGGAAGTGTTTTAGGTACCAGGCAGCCAAAGGGCCGAGGCCTCACGCTCGACCACGCCGGCGCAGAGTTCCAGCCGCTCGGATAAGCTCTGTCACTCACCCGCCGCGCAGCCACCGGTAACGGGGAAATGTCGCCGCCTGGCGGACACGCCGTTGTAAATGAATGGGCTTTCGCACTTAGTGCAATTTTAGCCAACTCCGTGGCTGCAAGTATGGAAGTATGGAGCTATGGAGCCACCAGCCAGCACCCTCCGCGGCTGGAGCTATGGAGCTCCGGGGCTATGGAGCTCCGGGGCTATGGAGCTCCGGGGCTATGGAGCTATGGAGCTATGGAGCTCCGGGGCTATGGAGCTATGGAGCTCCGGGGCTATGGAGCTATGGAGCTCCGGGGCTATGGAGCTCCGGGGCTATGGAGCTCCGGGGCTATGGAGCTATGGAGCTATGGAGCTCCGGGGCTATGGAGCTATGGAGCTCCGGGGCTATGGAGCTATGGAGCTCCGGGGCTATGGAGCTCCGGGGCTATGGAGCTATGGAGCTCCGGGGCTATGGAGCTATGGAGCTCCGGGGCTATGGAGCTCTGGAGCTCTGGAAGTATGGATGATCCAGCACCCTCCGTGGCTGACCGCTGGTGCTCGGGGCCGGTGAACTCGGCACCCGCCTCCGGCGGGTGCCTCGGTGACCGCCGTCGCTTGGGGCCAGTGAACTCGGCACCCGCCTTCGGCGGGTGCCTCGGTGACCGGTTGTCGCTTGGGGCCAGTGAACTCGGCACCCGCCTTCGGCGGGTGCCTCGGTGACCGGTTGTCGCTTGGGGCCGGTGAACTCGGCACCCGCCTTCGGCGGGTG